>NW_027494009.1:0-207914 GCF_021521415.1 Bidens hawaiensis
ACATATTGTTGGTACATGTTTGTCAGTAGTTCATAGTCTAGTATTTGTTATCGAGTCTGTAATATAGTTAATGGTTTGTTTATGGTTTGTTTTGTAAACTAGCGAAGTTATCAGCAAGTTCGCTATGGCGAACTTGCTGATCTAGCGAGGTTACTGACAACTTCGCCAGTGGCGAAGTTGTCGTGTTTAAATAGAACGTTTCAGCAGAGAACGGGAGTTAGGGTTTTGGTTTTACGTTTTGTTTCGTTTTGTTCTCTGTAACAGTGACCTACTGTCACGGGTTTGGTTATTCAATATAACGTGTTTACCTTATAGCTCGTGTTCATTGTTCGTGTATTCAATCTATACAATATCTACGCTCGTATCTATATACGCAGGGATTCCGCACCTGCGTTGTTAGAGATTTCCCGTATACGATCCACGTCCAGGAACCTACAATTGGTATCAGAGCCATCGGCTCGATTGTGAGGTTCGGGATTTCACGCGGGTGTAGATTTCGTCTCATTTCGGGTGTTACCGGGACGAGTTTTTGGTGTGTTTAATCATTCAAGCTACCTACCAGTGTGTTTAAGCCTTTAAACCTTCAAAATTCTCGTTAAAATCCGAGTTTCAGATCTGAACTGTTCTTCGTGTTCATCGGGCGAAGTTACCGTTCATCGGGCGAAGTTGCTGAATTCAGGCGAAGTTGCCGTCACTGGAGATTAGGGTTTCGGCGAAGATATAAGGATTAGCGAAGTTAACCACAACTTCGCTTACCTCATAAGTTCGCCTTAGCGAAGTTACGAACAGGCGAAGTTGACTTTGGGCGAAGTTGACTTCTCGGCGAAGTTAAAAAAAAAAAAAAAAAAAAAAAAAAAAAAAAAAAAAAAAAAAAAAAAAAAAAAAAATAGTCTTCAAGAAGGATGTCATCAATCAACATCTCAGACTTAGTCAAAATGGAAGTCGAAGCGGGATCTGCTACTAAGGCCCCAAGATTGCTGAAAGTAACCGATTTTGTGGCGTGGAAGGATAGGTTCATTCAGTATATTAAATACCAGGATGCAAAGATGTGGGTGTGCATCCAGGATGGATATATTCCACCGTCAATGGAACACGAAGGTCGGGATGTGGTAAAGAAGTACAGCCAGATGGAGGAACAAGAGAAAAAAATGTATGAGGCCGAGAGCAAGGCCCATGCTGCGATTACTATGGCTCTTCCTCAAGAGATTCTCCATACATTCAGGAAGTACACTTCTGCACGAGAGCTTTGGGATGCTCTTGAGAATAGATTCGAAGGGAACGCGGGTATTCGTGCCTCGAAGATTAAGCTGTTAAAGACCCAGTTCTCTGTCTTCAAGCATTTGAAGAACGAATCGCTCGATGATATTATCACCCGATACTATCATCTAATGACAGAGCTGAACAATTATTCGATTGCTTACCGAGAAGAAGAGATCGTTGAAAAGCTTCTCGATGCTCTCCCACCGAAGTGGGAAATGTACACCGTTCTTATGAGGGAAGACAGAGACTTTCCTAATTATGATTTGGAAACGGCAGTAAACAAGCTCAGAACTTATGAGCTTAATATGGTTCGAAAAGAGACACCAACGGATCAGGTTCAAGACCCTGGTATGTATGGTGCCAAAGTTAACTCAGGCTCAAGTTCGAAGTCTGAATCTGCTGCTTACTACTCCAAAGGAGAGTCAGGAAATGTGTCAGTAAACATGAACGGTGATGTTTGCTTTGTTGCTGGAGGATCAAGTACTTCAAAGCCTCAAGCATCCACGAGTGGTTTCTCTGAAAATTCCTCAAGCAATAATTATTCCAAGATGCCTATGAGTGTCAAATCTGCTGAAGAGCAGTTTGCAGTCTATGCATCATTTATTGCTTCCTATGAAAACTACATCCAAGGGAAGATTATGGACCCTGCTGTTCTGGATGAGGATTATGACCAGATCGATGCTGATGATCTGGAGGAGATGGATTTGCAATGGCAAATGGCAATGATTGTGAGGCGAATTAAACGTTTTATGAAGAAAACTGGGAGAAAGTTTGTTGGTGGTAGGCCTGGATTCGACAAATCCAAGGTAAGGTGCTATAATTGTCAACAGTACGGGCACTTTGCCAAGGAATGCAGAAATGAGAGGGTTGAACGAGGACAAGGTCGGCCTACTCAACACTCTGGAATTAAAAGAGAGATTAACGCCATGTTGACCAGAGAAGCAGGTGAGTACAACTGGAACCTGCATTCAAATGAATCTGGTGAGCAAGCAAACATGGCTGAGGCTGAGGTTGAAGAAGGTCAGAAGGTTGGAGAATGTAAGAAGGTTGATAGAAATGAGAAAGCTACTGAAGAAGAAACAGCTTTCATGGCAGATGACAAGGATAATCGCTCCGAGGTAAGTTCTAAATCTTTCTGTACTAAATGTGAGAACTTGTCAGAACAACTTGCTACAATTACTGATCAGTATGTTAAGTTGGATGCCGAATTTAAAACCTTGAAAGAAGATCATCACTTCACAAAGACAAGAGAAAATAATTATAGAATAAAAATTAAAGCTTGTGAAAAAGACGTTCAAAGTTTAAAAACAAAATTAGCTGAAAAAATTGTTGTGATCGATCTAAGCTACGAGGTTTTAGAAGAGAAAACCAAGTTAATCGCTGAGAAAGAAAAACAGATTGCTGATCACCAGGTAAAAGTGGTGGCACTAAATAGGAAACTGGAGCAATTCCGGAACTCCACTGCCATCCTTGATCACCTTGTGAGTGATCAAGGTACCTCTGCAAAGAGGGGAGGAATTGGTTATAACGAGGTGCCACCACCGTATAATCACAACTACACTTTCAATCCTAGTGTTCATGAATCTGTTAATTTGGTAGCTGATCAGACAAGTACTGCTAAGGAAACTGGTAAAGTACCGGAAGTTAGTAAAGGCGAAACAAGTTCGCCTGTCTCAAAAATTAAAATTTCAAGTCCTGTCTCATCTGATTCGGATAAGTCATCCGAGTCGGGTAAGACAAAAGAGAAGGAAGTATTACCCACAAGTGGAGAAAATGCTAAATCAACTAATAAGAGTACTCCACTCAACCCATATGTCCCACCTTATGTGAGACGTATGGTTAGTAATACTGCCTCCACATCTAAAACAACTGCTGACAGGAAAGCTGATTATAGATGTTGTTTTAGATGTAATCAAACAGGGCACCTTGTTGCTGATTGCCCTCTGAAGCAGCGTTTCAGAGAGGTGAGGCCCTCGAAAACTGAGACCAAGGTTTTTAGTAATCGTTTACATGTTAAAAAAGAAAACCATTCAAATTTGAGATATAATACCGGTTTTCAAAGAAACACATCTCGTTTTCACACTACTAATAACCAAACCAACTGCTATAATTCTTTTAATTCTCTTAATGTTCGTCGGTTTGGTAGGCCTCACTATCAGTCTCCAAGGAGGTATCCTGTTAGGACTCGTGGAAATTTTTATAATGCTAACTTTGGTCAGCCAAGGTGTGTGAGTTCGGTTGAGAAGGTTAATCGACCCAAGACCAAGAGGTCTTGGGTCCCCAAATTTTAATCATCTCTTTTATTTGTGCAGGAACAGTTGAACAGGGCTTCCAATAATCTTTGGGTTGTGGATAGCGGCTGTTCCCGGCACGTGACTGGTAACAAAAATTTGTTACAAGATTTAAAACCTGTTCAAGGAGCGAGAGTCAGTTTTGCCGGTGAGAGTGGAGGCAAAATATCAGGAAAGGATACGGTAACTAACGGGAAGATGACGTTAGAAAATGTGAACTTTATTGAGCTAAACGGGATGATCAATCCCGAGTAACCATGTTTTTCTTCTGAGTAAAAAAAAAAAAAAAAAAAAAAAAAAAAAAAAAAAAAAAAAAAAAAAAAAATCACTAATCGCTTAAAATTATGTCGGTTATCTCAGTTGGAAGGACATGTCTTAGGATATGTTTTGGTCCTCATTTTCTACTTGTAGATTTTGAGGATAGCCATTAACCTGATGACTGAAAGTGACCGGGGCGATTTATGATGTGTTTTCTTTCTATCGCTGAAAATTAGTCGTTCATACTTAGTTAGAAGGACACATACTTGTATGTGGTCGGTCCAGTTGATCCATTGGATCTTCAGGATTGCCGTTTACCTGAAAAACTTTGACGTGATCGGGGCGAATTGAAGTCAAAATTTTTTTTGGGAAATGAAATTACTTTTCAAGTCTATTACTTCGTTTTGAAGTAAATGTGCTATGTTTAACAGAAAATTGATCCAACCTTGGAAAATGATATATATACTGATTGTGTGTGCTTAACTAGTGAAGTTATTAGGCTTAAAAGGCTTTAGAACAGTCATTGTATGTCATTGTAATTTTAATGGTGCGTAAAAGTGTATGTGATACTAACTTAAATTTACTCGAATTTATGTGGAAACTCCTTAAGAGTTTTGTATGTCTTCATACATATCTTTTCGAAGGATAGGCAGAAAAGCGACTACCCAGTCATACACGAGCCCGTGAGTGTTCTGATTCCCGTGAAGAAAGCATTTCAAGACACTGCAGTGATCCAGATTCGGGACTTGCAGTAGTTTAGTACTCCGATGAAAACTCTTATGTGTGATTAAAAAAAAAAAAAAAAAAAAAAAAAAAAAAAAAAAAAAAAAAAAAAAAAAAAATGTACTTATGAGAAGTAGTGACAATAAACACGAGAACCGACACTTCTCAAGATTTCTCAAGTTTGGAGTAAGAAGAAAACGGGAAGCAGACAACGAGTATCTACAAGTTAATCAGACACTATGGGTCGAAGTCAATTCGGGGTGACTTGGGTATAGCCAAATACGCTTTGAGAATAGATAGAAGATATCATTACCTCTGAGTTGTTGCCAACTTAAATTTTTGAGCTTAACTGAACCTTAATCCGTATCACAGAAACGATGAAAACCATTTAAGTTATTTACATGCTTACAACCTGTCTCTTTATGTCATAATACAGCTAAACACGGATCTATGTGACAGTCACATAGTTAGTATGATTCCTGTTAGGATCTTTTCTAAAACGTGCTAGTCCTTAACTAGACTGAAATTTGATCCCTTATACTTTAAATTTTTTTTAGATAGTTTTATGTTTTTTTTACTGATTACTATTGGTTGAGGTTGAGCATAGGAACGTAATAGATACCTTGAAGGAGTTCTTGGCATCTCAGGGGGAGATAAGCTATAGAGGCGATGAACTGAGGACTAAAAGAAGAAAAACTGAGGACTAAAAGAAGAAATGATCAAGACGATGATCCCAATGCACCTTCGGGTGCAGGTGGTGAGCTGCCAAGAACCTCTCAGGCTCTTGGGGCTTCCACAACTGAGGGGGAGTCAACTGATGCAGCGGGTGATGATGTTGTGGATGTTGATGACGATGCTGATGTTGAAGATGTCATCGATGCTTTGAAGGACTTAGATGAGGAGGAGGATGATGACTGTGTGAATGATGATGACGTGTTGCCCGTGGAGGAGATAGAAAGGATTGGAGAAAAGATTGATGTGGTAAATGTGTTGGAAGAAGGAGAGATCGTGGATGATGCAGTGGAACATGAGATTCCAGCTGTTGAAAGAGCAGATTTTGGGGATAAGAATGTGGTAGATGAGATGGTGTGGGAAGAGCAGCCTAGATGGAAGGAAGAATATGCTCATTGGTTTGTCAAGACCAAGAAGCCTGCTGTTCCAACCATGTTCAGAAAGAGCTACAACATTAAAGGGTATGCAGAGGCGAAAAAGGGGATTATTTGTTGGATTTATGATGAACAGCTCAAGTTGTTTGTGGTGAAGCGTTATGATGGCGTTCAATATTTCAAGAGAATGTTGAGATCGTTCAACACATTGCCTGAATGCGAAGTAAAGGACTTGGCCAGGTTGGGCCTGATAAACAGAAGCAACGACAATATGGCTAGAATGATTGAGAAGATAATGTGGAAAGAAGGAGTAAAAGAAAAGAAGTTCGAGTTGCTAAAGCCACAAAAGGGAAAATTAGTGAAGGATACAGAAAGAGGTATGAGAGCAGATGGTAAACCGTGGATGGTGATGAAGTACAAACCAGTCCGATGTATCAAGGAGGTACCCATGAAAACTATGCCTCAAAATGTACTGAAAGATCTGAAATGGTGGTATGTGGATTGCGAGACAGCTGAGGCGGTTATGGAAGATGAGGACGAACAAGAAGTACTTCGGGTTTATGACCCGATGCATCTTGTTAATCTATCGCAGGCTGATCTGGAAGTGCTGAACAACAAGAAGATCTTCTACATTCCTGCTTGGAAGGATCAAGCGAGGAAATATCAAGGAGTTGTGTCGGTTTGTGTGAGAGAAGGGGCGCACGCGTGAAAGTGCAAGATTACAAGACTCAGAGATCAAGATATGAAGCTACTGCCAAGGGGGAGTCTGTTGGTACATGTTTGTCAGTAGTTCATAGTCTAGTATTTGTTATCGAGTCTGTAATATAGTTAATGGTTTGTTTATGGTTTGTTTTGTAAACTAGCGAAGTTATCAGCAAGTTCGCTATGGCGAACTTGCTGATCTAGCGAGGTTACTGACAACTTCGCCAGTGGCGAAGTTGTCGTGTTTAAATAGAACGTTTCAGCAGAGAACGGGAGTTAGGGTTTTGGTTTTACGTTTTGTTTCGTTTTGTTCTCTGTAACAGTGACCTACTGTCACGGGTTTGGTTATTCAATATAACGTGTTTACCTTATAGCTCGTGTTCATTGTTCGTGTATTCAATCTATACAATATCTACGCTCGTATCTATATACGCAGGGATTCCGCACCTGCGTTGTTAGAGATTTCCCGTATACGATCCACGTCCAGGAACCTACACATATATATACATATATATATATGTATACGTGTCCGTAGATACATATTACATACTTAACTTGCTTCTTCCATTCATACATACACACATACATACATACTTACTTCTATAATTTTATCCTTACATTCTTTCATACTTTGTTTTAGCTTACTTATACGTTTCGCCCTATAACCTTCGCATATATTATTAGGGTATGCAACCCTTTAACCTTTGCATAATTTAGAAGAGTCTGCAACCCTTTAACCTTCGCAGATATTATTAGGGCCTGCAACCATTTAACCTTCGCAGAATTTAGAAGAGTTTGCAACCCTTTAACCTTCGCAGATATTATTAGGGTCTGCAACCCTTTAACCTTCGCAGATATTATTTGGGTATGCAACCCTTTAAGCATACAACCATACATATCTTGCCATACAACCATACGTTCTTTACCATACATGAATTATATATATGAATTATATATATACATATATTCATAAACATCTGCATATATACTCCTAATCTTTTATACATTCTTTCAGTATCATTCATATATCTTTCATAAGATATTCATATAGCATACACTTACCACTTAAGGTAAGTGTATTAGCTAACACATAGGAGTATGCACACAGCCCCGAAAAACATAACAGAGAAAATGGGCTAGACACTCAGCTGAATGCGGTTACGTTCGAAGTTAATGGTAATCCCTTTCTTTAGTCGTGCACGGCTAACTGTATATTAATTACAAGTATTAATTGACTATATCTATCCTTTTCATACTTTTAGATTTCATCAGAAGCTTGAGTCTGAACTAATCTAATCGAATTCTCAATTTTCTATTCGAATGGACTTTCTATTCGAATGGCGGGTTCTATTCGAATGGACTTTATATTCGAATGGACTTTCTATTTGAATGACATATTCTAATCGAATATAATTTCTTTTTGAATGAACTTTCTATTCGAATGGCATATTCTAATCGAATGACATTCTAATCGAATGACCATTCGATTCGATTACTTTCCTATTCGATTACTTTTCTATACGATTCGAATACTTTTCTATTCGATTACTTTCTAACATCTCTTTTATACTCGTTTTGCCCGTTTAAACAATAGAACAAGTTATGAGCCATAACGAGTTCTTTTTCGTCCTTTAACTTGGGCCAAACGTCATCCGTATTAACCATTTCATTCCAACATCTCGTTTATGTTCAAGTTTATATTTTTATTTTTTAATAAAGCCTGATTTACTATTCTACCAAGTCTCATGCAAAAACGACTTCGTTTACCCGTCCTTTTCGCAAACCGAACACTACTCGTTTTACCCGAAACGAACCAACTAACCCGTTTACTATCAAGTTAATTACTTTATCAATAATCACGACCCGATCTATCATCCTACCAAGTTTCATGCAAATTCGTACACGAAAAGTAATCTTTTCTAACAAAAACGTACAATTGAGGTTTATGTTTGAAATCACTCGAGAAGACCAAAACCATATCAAACGAACTCCGATTTGAGTGATTCAAGTGGCCACGTGACCGGGTAGCCGAGCTCTACCAGCCCCGCCCACTTCCGTCACCGGAATCCGCTGCTACAGTCACCGGAAAACTGAAACAGTTGCCAGAAAACTCTATTTTTATCTGTTACGGTTTTGCTGATAAAAACTGGACTTCCCGACCTCCGATCGATGATCTGATCGTTGGAAACCTTCATTTACATGGCATGAACATCAGTTAAAATTTGAGACCTATCCGACGGTTAGATCTCCAGGAATCGTCGTGTCTCTGTGGGCTATTTTCTCAAAAACGGGAATTGGAGAAGTATGTGTTTTTGATGGTGTAGACTATGGTGTAGAGATAGATGAAAATGGAAAGGATTAGGGTTTAAGGGGGTATTATACTCCCATAAGCCCATGGACCTTAGGCCCGACCTTAGGCCCATCTTTCCTTTTTTGATCCATAATTAATTTCATCTAATTATCCTACTTATCATTCCATCTTTGTTATTTTACTAGTTTAATCTTCCCGTGTTACGGGGGTTTATTCAAGTTTTTGATTTAATCGTTTTGCTATTTTATGATGATTTATTTTATTTTTTAACGTAGTTTTGTTTTAATTTAATATATATATATATATATATATTAGTTTGTTATTATATATTTTAGCGTTTGAGTTTTTTCAATTGAGATGTGAGTTTTTTAGATTTTTAATTAACAAACATAAACGGACATGAGCATGTTGATTTTTTTTAAATGAACAAACATAAACACAAATATTTGTCTAATGAAAAAAGGGACATTGATGTAGCAGACAATGGTGGGTAGTATCGGAAGTTAACCGGCGATGGAGATGACAATAACAGAGAACATGTAAAAGAGATAAAATAATTTGGGGTTTAATGATGAAAGTGTTTACCAATAAATGAGATCTTATAACTCATTTGAGGGCTATTAGGGTTTGGTAAGACCCACAACCCGTGGAAATTATTCTTTGATGGTTAAGAGGTTAAATGAGATGTTATAACCCGTTTAGGAGTTATTTGGGTTTGGTGAGACCCATGACCCGCAAAAATTATTGTTTGATTATGAAAAAGTTTTATAAATAAATGAGATGTTATAACACATTTAAAGACTATCTGGGTTTGGTGAGACCCATACCCACGAATTCGGGTTGAATACATGAGAAGCCTCCATTTAGAAATCAAGGTGGCTCTAGAGAATGAGGGGAACAACCTGAGAGCGACACGTAGGATTTCATTGTAGACAATTATATAGATAGTTAGATTATTTCTCTACTAACTTAAGTAAACTTTTCCACCATAAATAAATAATATATTAAATATTATTCTTAGAAATTTTGGGAGGTTACAAGTCTACCCACATTATAAGATGTTTCGTCCTCGAAACCTGCTTAGTCCATCTAAAAGGAATACTTCCTGTATTCAAATTTTAATCGGTTTTGTTTATGACTTTGTGTTCTTCAAATTTTCAAGTAATTGGGCTCAATTCAGTAGCAAACACAAGCCAAATGCTCTGATACCACTTGAAAGATCTTGTTTCGGATCATATACATTATCATATACGTGTAAAACGATACGATACGGATCTATAATAATGTGTTTACTATACTATATACTATTGCGGAAACATATAATAAAGGAATTGCTAACACATTCACTCATAAACATCATTGAATTGATATAAAATTCAATGTACAAAACTGATCTCTCTCTCTTATCAAATTGTAAAAACTAATACAAATATGACATGAAAGCATCTATTTATACATGCAGCCTATGGGACGTATATGTCTCATGGTGTATAAGTCTTATACGCCGCGTATAAGTCTTATACGCTGGTCTGACTTATACGGTCCTTAAAAGAAATCTAATATTGATATTTTAGCCACTTAACTATACAATAATGACAGATTAAGCCTGTAAGACCTAACATTAGACACTAATGCACCAACAAAGCGGATTTAAGAAGTGGACACCTCAGGTTCCTCGTGTTTTCATGTATAAATCAAGAAAGAATCCTAAAGGTGAGTTAATACGCACTTTGAGATATTCACGACCAGATTAGCTACGTGTTATATCGTTATACCCAATGGAACAGGATTTTCATCCTTATTTCCTTTGCTGGTCATACTTGGCGTTAATCGGTGAAGCAAGCATATATTTGGATCGTGGTGAAAAGAAGTATGATGCGATATGTGTTTATGATCCTATGTGGTTGGTGAGTTGCTCGCAGAAAGACATAGAAGTGTTACATACGAGCAAGATACAATGTTCTGATGACAACGTAAAGGCTCAATCTAATCAGTTCCAGAAGGTCGTTGACTTATGTTTTGATAAGAATATTCATACTGGACGTGCTTGGGAAACGAATTTGTCACACCCCGCCGACGGCGGAAACGCGGGGGCGTGATGACGTCATGGATCGTAGTCACTGTTTATATTGAACAAACTCTAAATGGTTTGTTTTAAACAAAAAGAGTTTCAACATGCATTGCAACCCTTGTACCAAAGATTACATCGTAATTGTTTCAAATATTTTACAAACCATAAGTTTTAGATAATACTAAATTTCACAAATACAGAGTTTTTATAATATGGCCTACATCCTATAGGCTATAAGATGGAAACTCCCAAAATGCATGCTAGTGCGTGTGACTTCTTATGTGTTTCCAATGCTTCAATTACCTGAGAATGCATGTATTAAAACGTCAACAAAATTGTTAGTGAGTTTCACAGGTTTATATTTTATCTAAAATATGTGCTTCAACGAGTCGACCAACATTGTCTTATGTAGACAAATCCTCAATTAGTTACCATGAGCTCTATGATCAAGACCTAACAGCGTTTCTATGAGCGTCCCTCTTGATGTTCTAATGCGAAAACATCGAAGTCATCTGTTGGAAAAATATCACCCGCTAGACCTCCAATCTAAGTTAGTGCGACTAACCACAGGTGGGGTGTGTTAATCCCGAATAGTACTATTCGCATTGGCCACGCCTACAATAGTTAATGATCATAGATTCTAGGGGACTTCGGTGCATTATTGTTTCCAACCCATGTAACAATATGAGAGCGCGTTTCTACTCGTTTCCAAACATGTGTTTTTCCATGCATCCCCCCCCCCCCCCCCAAAAAAAAAAAAAAGTTTCAAAACAATTTATATAAAAGGGGCCGTGAGACTCACCTGATTCTCAAATGTGCGTTAGATAATATAAAAGTCCAAGTCTCGACCTACAAGTGCCCAAAAGTAGGGAACAACAATTTAGGTCTAATGTTTCATTTTTGATTTCTAAGTGTTTCATGGCCGCGTTTCACCCAACTAGTTAAACTTGTTTCATTTGTATGTCATTTTTACTAAATGTGATTTGGCAATCCGTTGGTGATAGTTTCATGTTTTCTTGAAATTATATATTTATATTCATTATGTAAATATAAATTATGTACATGTCATAACTCCTTGTATAAAAATCATGTTCAAAGTATATATATCTCTCAATGTAACTAATACTTATTATCTTACTGTGAAACATGTTTTAACGAATATACAATTACTACCATAAATCAATTCATAGTGTATTGAACGTACACCTTATACAAAAATAATATTACTACAAACTATTCAACCATCTAACTTGTACCAACACATTTCTAAAATAACTTTAATATGGTTAAGCACATTATTTAAAAAAAAAATATGCATTTAACTATTCATGTTCTATGCTAACATTGATGACATGCACACAACTTTTTTTATAGAAGTATTATATATTAGGTTTTTAAATGTATAAATTTATATAAGGTTTTATAATCACCAATATTTTGCAATATTCAACTTTCATGAGTTTATACACTATTAAGATTCGTAAAATAAGCCCCTTTTTTCTTTAAGTTACTAGTTTTCAAGCTTATGAAATTTTAGACAATCAATAACTATTTGGGTGATTTTTTTATATAGACGTAAACACTTGTAAACTTTTATAAACATAATATTAGTAAGTAATACTTACTTAAAGCAAGCAAGGTTTGACTAGAGAAAATAACAGTTGTAGGATCTTGAGGTTGAACACCACTAGAAACCTCCCTTGATCTTGTTTAAGTTTAGAAAACTGATAGTTATGGAAGTGAGCATGTATGGGCAGTCTCGGCCACAACAGGATTGTGGAAAGAAGTGTTTTAGACTTGAACATTTAAAACTATTATGGAAAGATATTTATATGAGTTTTTGGGGTGAGCCACACCACTACCTTTGCATTAAAATAATATGATATGGTTTGTATTTGAGTGTAAATAAAGTAAAGATTTCCAAGAGTATGGGTTTTGGATTGGTGTTGGACGATAGAGATAGGTCTAGTGAAGTGAAAGATGAAGACATGAAGTATGGTACAAGCGCATGTGGTCATGATGCATGATGAAGGTGATTGTGTTGGATTTCAAAATCTTTGAAAATGGCACATGTACTTGAAATATTTAATATGTACTTTGAAGTGGCTAAATTCAACATTATAGAAGGATAGGGGGTGATGAGGTCAAGGATTGGGGTGGTGATCGCGTGGCGTTTCGAGTGAAGTTTGGGGATAGTCTGATGTTGGGGCAAATGTCGGGTGATGAAATTTCGTTATCCGATTTGTTTTGTATAAATATATATACCGTAACCCATAATTAATTATCTATCAGGCATATTTTTTTATTTGCGTCCAAAATGTATGTTTGAACGTAATATTAGTTTATTCTCGTAACCAATTACATAATTATAAACTTACGTATTATTGTCGCGTGTTCTATTATTCATTTTTTATCAAGATAAGTATATTTTTAGTTTACCCCACATGGACTAGTGATTCGCGTTTCTAATTCGGTTTATTTTATCACCAACATTTGTGTGTGTCAGTCATACTAGCGTGATCTGGTAATCCTCCAATGATTACCGATACATGACATCTAACCAAGTGTGGACTTTTTAATGCATATGATGACATAATTACTTATAATCAAGCTTATCATGAATGTTTTTATTTTAATTATTATTTAATGGCGTACTGATAACAACCCTGTTTGACGGGGTGTCAAAGAATTAGAGAGAAGTTAGTGCTGAGCAAGAACGTGGTGAGGCAGAGTTTGAAGCTAAACGTCAGGAGAGGATTACTCAGGCTTCATGGAACCGGTTTCAACAAATGCCGAGCCGAGTACCTCGTCCAACTTCACAACAAAGATCAACAAAGCCGTCATTTGAAGAAGCGAGGAAAGCTTATCACAAGAAGCATTTTGTGATTGATTGAAGGTACAAGGAGCTAACACTATAAAAGGGGGAGTTTGTTAGTGCAAAATGTCTATTGCTAGGTCTTGTATAGATAAACAAGCCGATATTGTTAGATGTGATGTTAGAGGGGGTATAAGTGTAAGCAGCGTATAAGACTTATACGCAACGTATAAAACTTATACGCCAACATATTATACATTCCATAGGACAAGTGTATAAATAGCTTAAACATGTCATATTTTGTGATAGTCTTTGTAATATTTGGAAATCACTTGAACTGAAATTGTTATATGAATATAGTTATTGCTACAGTGAGTTGACACGTGTTTAGTTCCTTTGCTACGTGTTTCCGTTATTTAGCATAGTATAGTAAATGCAATGTTTTCGATCCGTTTAATCTCATATCTACATGTATATGATGACGTATTATGATCCGGCTCCCGGTCTTTCACGGTTCCATATTCATTCTTGGCTAATTTTTCCCGCTCAAATTCCTAAAGTCTTTTTATAATAATTCTAGAAACTTTCCATAATAAATCTACCTATACTATTAAAACAATTGAGATTAAGTCCACATGGCCCTTTCCTATTAGCCTATTTCCTATGTTTCCAATTATATCATTCACTTATCTAATTTTCTAAACAATAAAATAAATCAAAAAAAAAAATTCATTAATTCCCTAACCCGTTAGAATATATATGGATTGACTATTGACTAACAATTTCATTAATTCCCTAAATAAAAAAGAATTGACTATTGACTATATTGAATATTGAATGAATATTTAATATTGAATATGAATATGGATTACCCACCGCTATACCATACCCATTTTCACAACCCTCGCTCCATTCTTTTTCTTTCATAATATGGAAACTCTTTTAACCTAATCACCTAAATCAAGTATTCCCTCTTTCACGCCTTCATTATCTTCCACCGATCTCGAGCTTCATTTCATTGAATCCGGCAAATCAAGCTTTCACATCGTTGTTCCCGTTCAACGTCTGGAAGTTTACTCTTAGTGATTTTGTCCTATCCATGCCTGCCTTCACCATCGATCAACCACATGTCAGCTCACTAAACCATCAGGTATTACATTGTATCTACTATTGTTATTTTGTTTGACAACTTTTGTTATGTTCATTGGCAAGAAACGATTTTTTATTTTTTGGATTTCATAATATATTTTTGCCGCACACCAGGTGTTATACCAATTTTCAGTTTGTTTTATTTTGATTAGTATGTTTAATTGATGTTTTATCTATATGATTTAATATAAAATACCCTACCCAGTTATTACAATTTAAATTTTAATTATATCATAATTGAGTCTATTTTTATATATATTGGAATTGATTCATATAATTAATTGATTGATATGATTTATTAGTCCACGATTATTAAAAAGTCCCTAATTTTATGCTCTAAATTTACTATATTTATACCTTCCTTTGTTATGAAACAATCCTAAAATTCAAACACATTCTATTATCTATATATACTCTCATCTGCACATACAAGTTCTCACACCTTATCACTGTCTTGATCAAAATATTATTTGTTTCTTTGCAAGGTTTATAATTTTGTTCCTACTTATATATTTTAATATTTTTATTTGTTGCATGCGTTCAAAGTATAATTATTCATTATTCAATGTCTAATCGTTTCTTTAATTTGAATATTTCTTAAACAGGAAGATGGAACCATCAAAAATTACGATGTTGAACCAGTTGGATGTGACTAACAACAATTGTGTTCTCAATGTTCGTATATTGAAACTATGGCAACTCCAGCACAACAACAAACCCGGAAAACATTGGTCCATAGAGATGATTTTGTAAGATAAAATGGTATTCTTATATACAAAAATAATTCTTATATAAAAAAACTTAATTTATCAGAATCCGGTTTTTTATTTTTGTTCCTTATTACACATTGTAATAATTATTTTGTTCCTCACATTAAAAATGTAACATGGTAATAGAATTCAAGCTTATGTACGGAAGGCTTGCATCCCGAAGCATGACGTTTGGCTTAGTGAGAATAGGTATTTGATTGTTCGGAAGGCTTCACTTAGAGCAAATCTGTCCACTTACCGATATGTTGACTACTTACCGATATGTTGACTGCCCACAGAAGCTATGCTTCACTGCCGAAACTCATCTTACAAATTCCTATGAGTTTAAAGGTCACCTATATGGTTTGTCGTTTGTAAGCTTTGATGATATAGTTAAAACTAGAGTATGGCCATGAACATTGGAACACGTTATTGGAAATTGTTTTCTAATTAAAGTTAACGGATTGGTGACTAATTGAAGTTTCTATAATTGTTGATATCCATATTTTAAAGTCACCTAATTATTTGCATACAGTTTCAATTTAATTAAATGTAATACTGTTTCAAAAGTATTTATTTAGTTAACTGCTTTGTAAATTTTCTAATAATAAATCTTTAATTAAGCTTTCCATAAATTACTTTTATGTAACATTTTTATAATTAACTGTCTTTTGACCTTTCCATCATTGACAACTTTTTAATATTGCCTTTTGACCAATTGATTGAGTTGGTGCCAAACTGAGTGTTGACAGAAAGGACCATATAGACACTATTTCTTGCAAAAAGGATTAAAATTCTTATATGCAACATTGGGCTCATCAGTGATACACATATGGTAAATGGGATAGAGATGCCAATGATAAAGGTAGTCTTTACTTTTCGCAAATGCTTATCATACCATGAAGTTTATATGTAGTTGAAATTAATTGTTTTTTTGTCCCCACCGAGATATTAATTTTTGTTAATTTTGTGGTTAGTTTGATAATGATATGAAGAAGATGACAAGTGAAAGGAAGAAGAAGAGAATGATAGAAGAAAGTTACTGCAGTTTAGAAACTTTATGATACATGCAGAGATGTATTTGCTAATTGTACACATGTGATTCTTTCATGCTTTTTGATCAGTTTGAATGCTCTTGATGTTCTGGGTTTGCCATATTGTGATCCCGAAGGCCCCATTCCGATGCCATCACGCTCATCCATTCACGTGTTTTTCAGGTTTATTAATTATTACTCATAACTCTCTTTCCCCTTGTTTATTTCCATAAATATCTCGTAAAAATCAAAACTTTACAATAGTTTATGATAAAAAGTTACCCAATGATGAGAAGTCCGAAGATTGTGCATGGCTCGAGGAGATAGATAAGCCAGTATGCCCGTTGGCTTAGTGGTGGTGGAGCACCGTACAACGGGCCAAAATTTTCAATAAGTGATGAGATCGTATCATCGCATGTTAAACATTCTTTTCAGATTTGTCGGGTTAGATGGTCATGCATCGGGTTCTTTAGTTATCGAAGATCTTGTACATAATTTGAGCCTAAACATCCAAAAAGATGCCTCTTTTTAGCCAGATCGACCACATTAGTAAAATAATTAATTTGGTCGATCTAGCGCTGAAAAAAAGTATTCTATCATAAATGGGGAAAGAAATAGGGATCTTTGTACTTTCTTGAGTTGTTTTTGAACCAAGATATTTGTTTTCATAAATGTTGTTTTGGTTAGTATTTATTGTGATGGTGATTTTGCTATATGGTATGTTTCTTGGCAAACAATATATTTTTAGTACGATTGACTTTTGTGTTGGTCAACATACTCATTTTCTCTTACGTACTTAAATTCATTTTGTTTTTTTTTTCGAAGGGCCACTCACCGTTTAATGTTAAGATTCACATGATTTCACAAGCAGGTCCATGAAGCAATAAAAATTATCATATTAAATGAACTTGATTTTCTTAACAATGGCTATGTAATTTCTTGATTTGTTTACATTAATATCTTGTATCAAATTTAAAATTTAATATGTAATTTCATTATTTGTAACTTTATATAGTTTAGTACACAATTTTCTTGCTCATTTGTTGCTTTAGTTTATTTGGACGATCATTCATATTGTAATCTTATACACCTGCTAATAAATCTACTACCAAATGGTATGTTAGATCGTTAAATAATGTTACTATTATTTCCATAACTTTGTAAGTCTTTAATCTATTTTCAATACAAAAACCATTACATTTATGTAAAACCGTTTGTTCATATAAATACATAATTTAAAAATTGTTCAAATATATAAATATATAATTATAATTAACATTATTACAATTTCCACCAGTGTAATACACGGGTCAATGAGTTGTCTAGAATTGGGGCATGTTGCCAAGTTTGAGTATGAGAGGATTATAACTTTAGGTTGTTCATGTGTTGAACATTGTTTGTTTGTTTTTTTGCGTTGGTGATTGTACGGGAAAATGTCCCGGATTCCCAAGGCCTTTAGTTATACCAATCTTTTATATGGTCAATTTTGTCTTTTTGTAGTAACGTTGACTTTTGTTTATTGACATAAAGATTATAAATATGTTTTTGTATGCCTATTACAAAATGACATTCAACTTTTGTAACGCAACACTTTACTCGTACACGTGTAGGGTGTAACACCCCGGATTTAAGCGGAATACACCTGAGTGCAACGTACAGATCACTCATAAGCTCGTAACACTATTAATAGTGACAATATATTTATTTTATTTCATACTTTCACAAGTACACAAATAGTTTGATAATGAGACAAAAAGAACATCACATCTAAATGAAACAAATATTATTCATTGAAATAATCTTAAGGTATAACTAATTTTCTTGTCCTGTCACTTCATCGTATAAACCTGCAGCACGTTTAAAATAATATATTTTGTCAACAACACATGCTGTGAGTTTTCATAAGTTTTTGCGTATATAAATGTATATAAAATGTGTGATTCAACGATCATCATGCAATAAACATTCAAATATAATGTAAATGAAATCAAATAGTGCCGTCCTCCCGTTCATTTAGCTGAAGCCGCAGAAGTCGGGGAAATGAGAACCACCTTACGTAAACAACCGAAGTCGTAACGTTAGACGGCGCAGGTACGTCTTGTCGGACCCTCCCACTATGTGTATGCGTTTGCGTAACTTCCACCATAAAAACAGTAAACACGTTGCAAGCAAGTTCACGTATAATCATAAACAATATGCAGGAAAAATATTAACATGTACGATAAATGTGAATCTTTTTCTAAATAAGTGCATAACTAACGAAATAAAAACTTGTGACATGCTACACCCCAAAAATATTAAAAGAGTTAAAAAGGGGTTATAAAAAACTCACTTGTTAAGTAAGCGAGTCGAGAGAGAAAAATGCCTTTAAGCAAGTGAACCGACAGAGTTCGGTTCAACGAATGACCCTAGATAAATAAATAGCTAGGCTTAAAAAGAATTTGCGAAAAGAAAGTAATTTGGCGAGGACGTTCGGTTTATGACAAAGCAATTTATAGAGAAAATATATATGTATATTTTGGGTTTATTAAAAAGGCTTTTGGTTATTTGATTTGTTAAGTTAATTTATTTTAGTCTTAGAAAAATAAATGGGTTATAATAAATATTAATTAATTTAGATGACGTCGGTTTGTTTCAACCGAACAATTAATTACGAAAACTAGTTTAATGAGTGGTTCGGTTTTTGGTCAGACACGAACCTGGTTATTGAGTCGGGTTTGTGAGTAACATAATTTGAAAAAGATGAAGTAGTATGTTAAAAAATGTTTTTTCTTGATTATTAGTTTGTAAAAATAAAAGTTGACTTTTAAACATAAAATTCATAAACCGAACATAAGCAAGCCGATTACAAAGGATGATATGTCTCCATGAATTTCGTTTGGGTCGTCATCATGGAAACAATCATTATGCGGAATGATAAGAAATAAACATTACCCGGGGATTGGATCAAAAAGAAAAAGAAAATAATAATTCTTGAGCAATTGTCTTTTGAAAGTCAAAATTGAGACTTGGGAGAAATTGACAAGCTTGAATGATTTTGAGTGTAAATTAGTTGTGCAAGGAATGCAGAGAATTAGTGAGCTTTATATAGGCTCAAAATCGTTAATAACAAGGTCAAGTGAGTTAATTTGATGGCTAGTCAAGAGGCTAGTCATAAGGCTTGAAATCATGGATTTTAACTAATTGAATGTAAACTCATTAAATGTTTTTGACTCAATTGATTAAAGAAAGATATATAATACTTAGAATTAAATTTGTAACATAAAAAATAATAAAACAACATTATAAACCTAAACAACATCATGAACATAAATACAAAAACAATTCACCATTTTATTAATAAATGAAGATCCGAAAGATGTCGAAATTATAAAATGGGTCGGGTTTTGGCTTTCAAAAATGACGAATGTCACATAGGGTTCTCAACCATTTTCATAATTACACTTCATTTCATGAAATGTACTTATAAAACACATATGGCTCAAGATGAGAACTTTGGTTAGCTTTGGTTTATCGGGACACTTAGTACTCAATTAGCATGCATTTATTTCTAATTCTTTTTTATTTACTCGAAGGTATTATTCATATTGTATGCAATGCGATGATGATAATAAAGGTTTACTCTTTTTGTAGAGTCTTGACAACTTCGGACATGAGCACTCATGGTGAACATTCTACGCTCGCAAAACACGCAAACGAATGCCTGCTTGGTTTGGTAAATTTGCTTTTTCGTTTTCTTTATTAAATTTATATTACTCTTTATATAAGTTTGTTACTCGCTAAATATATGTTTAATTGACGCCTTTTATATTTCCACCCGTGTCGTACACGGGTTAATAACCTAGTATATATTATATATTCCAAAATTAGACAATTCTTAATAAAACAAATAATGTTTATTGCAATTTAGATTAGAAAATATAAAACCAAAATTGTAATTGAAATATTTTACAAATTACCATCTTAATCTACATCTAGTCCTCACAACTTTTTCCCCTCTAACACTAATACCCGGTTGTTACACGTGTGGATCTTAATTGACCATGATATATTTTATATATCAATAATTATTCACTTTCTTTTTACACTTCATTTGTATTATATCTATAACATGATTAAATTATATATTTTCCTTTAAATTCTCTATCTCTCTCTCTCTATATATATATAGAGAGAGAGATAGATATATGTGTGTGTAGGTATTGGATCATTTCAGAAGTTTTTTTACAGCGAGAAATGCGAGAAGTGAAGGTGTAACTCCATTGATCCCTATTTTCAGTCTCTTTCTTATTGTGTAGGTGCGTATGTACGTGCGTAGGTACGTATTTTTGTATATGTGTATTTATGTTTGTATGTGTGTAGGTATGTAGGTTTGAATGTGTGTAGATACGAATGTGTTCGTGTAGATAGGTTTGAATGTGTGTAGGTACGAATGTGTTTGTGTGTAGGTAGGTTTGAATGTGTGTAGCTAAGACATAAATACAACCAACCTACATACATGTAGGTAACATCATAAGAAAGAGAGCTAAATTAAGGATTAATAAAGTTACACGTTCACTTCTCGCTGTAATATCACTTCTCGCAAGATCTCTCCCCTATGTGTGTGTGTGTATATATATACATATATGTGTGTGTGTGTATGATTTGGTTCACTTCAGAAGTGTTTCTTAATGCGAGAAGTGCGATAAGAGATTATAACCAATCACATGATTTCTTTTTTATTTTATGATTATTTAAATACAAGGGTATGTTAGTAAAATATAAAATGTTTTGTAACGTAACTAATACTCATTATTGGTTTAATTAATGACAAGTTACTAACAAATGGTTACACATTATTATTATTATTATTATTATTATTTATTTATTTATTTATGTATTTGATCTAAAATTTGAACCATCAAAATCCATTGAGCTAAAACGATTTTATTCTAAAACATGGCTAATTATTATTATTTTTTTATCTGATCTCAAATGTGAAGTGTTTTTTTTTATTAAATCCACTAATGTAGTGTATACACACTTTCAAATGTTGTGTAGTCGTAACTAATCTAGTCCAGACATATCATATGCAGTGCAGGAAAACATAATATAGCGTAGGCTCACTTTCAAATGTTGTATAATCATAACTAATGTAGTGTAGATATATCAAACGCAGTGTAGGGATACTTTCAAGTGTTGTATAGTCATAACTAATGTAGTATAGACATATCATATGTAGTGTAGGCAAAACTAATGTAATGTAGGCTCACTTTCAAATGTTGTGTAGTAATAACTAATGTAGTGTAGGAAAAAAATTGTAGTGTAAGCACACTTTCAAGTGTGTAATAGTCATAACTCATAACTAATTTAGTGTAGATATATCTAATGTTGTGTAGGAAAAACTAATGTATGGTAAGCACACTTTCAAATGTTGTGTAGTTATAACCAATCTAGTTTAGGCATATCTAATGTAGTGTAGGCAATTATAGCGTAGACACACTTTCAAATGTTTTGTCATAACTAATGTAGGTGTAGAAATATCAAATGTAGTAGAGGTAGAACTAATATTTTGTAGTCATTTAAGACAAGTTGGTGTATGTTTTTATATATCATGTATATGTATTAAACTAGTTAAAGGTGGCAAACCCAACCCAAATGGATTGTTTTGGGTCAAGATGGATAAACTTTAAAAGTAAAATGGGTTAGGATGGATCATAAAAATTCTTCAAGAAGGTCAGGATGGGTTGGAAATATACAAGTGAGTTTCATTTATAGGTTAAAATGGGTCAAAACAAAATACCCAACTTATCCAAAATTTATCTAATTCAAAATACCCAAACTATCTCGTGCGAAACAAAACTCATCCGAAACCCAAAAAACGATCAAAACGAAACAAAAACCCCGAATCGACTAAAACGAAACTGAACCGAAATACAAAAACGACCAAAATGAAATAAAAAAACGAGAATGAAACCGAAAAACTGACCAAAACGAAACAAAAAAGCGAAATGCAACCGAAAAGCTAACCAAAATTAAACAAAAACACCGAATCGACCAAACCGAAACTGAATCGAAATAGAAAGACTATCAAAACGAAACAAAAAAGCCGATATGAAACCGAAAGTTGACCAAAACGAAACAAAAAAAAGGGAAATGCAACTGAAAAGCCGACCAAAACAATACAAAAACACTGAACCGACCAAAACGAAACAAAAAAACCGAAACGAAACTGAATTGAAATAGAAAAACGACCAAAACGAAATGAAAAACCGATATGAAACCGAAAAGCTAACCAAAACGAAACAAAAAAAACGAAACTCAACCGAAATAAAAAAACTACCAAAACGAAATGCAACTGAAAAACTGACCAAAACAAAACAAAAACTCTGAACCGACCAAAACGAAACAAAAAAACCGAAACGAAACTGAACAGAAATATAAAATCGACCGAAACGAAACAAAAAAACTGAATTGAAACTGAAAAACTGACCAAAAGGAAACATAAAAAAACTAAATGCAATTTAAAAACCGTACCAAAACGAATCAAAAACACTGAACCGACCAAACGAAACAAAAAAACTGAAACAAAACTGAACCGAAATAGAAAAAGGACCAAAACGATTACAAAAAAACGGTATTAAATCGAAAAACTGACCAAAACGAAACAAATAAGAGTGAAATGCAATCAAAAGCTTACCAAAACGAAACAAAAAAACTGAAACGTAGCCGATCAAAATAAAACAAAATGAATCGAAACGAAATGAAACCAAAAAAACTGACTAAAACAAAACAACACTGAAACCGAAAAAACCGAGAAATCGAAACCGAAATCATTAAAACCGAGCAGATACCGAAACCAACCGAAATGAAAAAAAATAAAACCGAACCGAAAAAAACCCCAAAAAACTCGAACCTGAACCGGTACAAAACGGTTTTTTTTTAATGAACGAGGATGATGGGGGAAACACTTTAGTTATTTTACATTTTGCGTTTTTTATTTATATTTCGAGTTATTATTTTTTTAATAGTTTTTTTGAATATTTTTTAGGGGTTTTTAAAATCCTTTGTATGTCAACATTCACTTGGGTGAAGCTGGGTTAACTTTACCCATTTTGACCCATATTCATTCTAACCTCCTATTTTAAAAATCCATCCTGATCCATACCCATCCTGACCCATCATCCAAATCCAACCCAACCTACTCACATTGCCACCTCTAAAACTAGTATATTAACAAATCAATTATTTTATTATGAAATATAATATAAGAAATTAGCCTTGATATTATTAATCAACGTACAAATAGAACTATTTTGATCTGAAAACAAAATCCTACCCAACAAAAATTTGAACTAATTTGAACTAAAGACAATTGTTTTCAAATGATTAAGATTTTGAAAATAAAAAAAATTGGTGGTTGAAAGTTTCTAGCTAAAGAAATATTAACTTAAAATTTGGAATAAAATGAGAGATGGCCATTAATGATATAGTTTACATATTACATATTAAATGTCTACATTTGGATAACCAAAATACCATTTTTTATTAAAAATCTCGGATTTTATCTTTCATATTTGTTATAATATTTCCACTTTTATTATAAACCATTAACATATTGAATGGTCTAGATATATTTCTCGCGCTTCTCGCATGAACCATCCTCTGTGTGTGTGTGTGTGTTATAAAGCTAGGTTATCGTACAATAATCCTTAACGTACAAAAACATACACGAATTACACTCAAGACAAAAACAAAATGCTCAAAAGCAAAAACAAAAGGCTCAAGGCCATAAAAAATGCTCTAAAGCCAAAGTACAAAAACGCTCAAGAATCTGTAATACACTCAAAACATGTGTCGTGAAAAAAAGTAAAAAAATCGATCGATTAACGATTCAAATATGTTTTTGCCGGTGAATCGATGATTAATTGGGTATGTATTGATGATTTCGAGATCTATGTGAATTCATGGATCAATTTCATGAATATAAATATTTTTGTACGTTAAGTTACATTAAGGATTATTGTATTCTATCCTTTATCATATATTATATCTATACCAAAATAAATATATACATATTATACTACTATACGTTGTTAGAATATATTATAAAACATACTTTGTGAATAAACCATTTTGTAAAGATTGAAAAGAATATAATTTCAAATGGTATCATTAATATATTATACTACATATATTGTTGAAGATTGTAAATAAAAAAAAATAAAAAATACCGATATACTATCATTTTACGAAGCAATTTTTTTAATCATTAAATTATAAATATATGCTTAAAATTTGATACATTTTTTAAAATCAATCCATATATCTATAGATTTTTTTTGTATATTGTCATCTAAATTTATAAATTTAAATATATGCTTTAAATATATTCATTTGTTTTTCGCTTAATGTAATAAACTATATATATATTAAAAAGTAATCTAACTATACTAATAAAAGAAAATAATGAAGATGATGCGGCAATCCCACATTCATTCTTGGCCTAATCTCCCTTCTCATTTATTTGATTTATCCATTGGTTATGGAGCAAAACCATATTGACAAATGGGTTATAATTTCCTTTTTAATTCTCTAATCTCTCATTTAATTCTTTCTAACAATCCATGGGTCATGGGTCAAGATAATTTTGTCAAATGAGTTATAATTTCATTTCTAATTATCTAATTTATCATCTTATTTATTCTAACAATCCATAGGTCATGGTACAAAACAATTTTGAGAAATGGGTTATAATTTTCTAATCTTTCATCTCATTCATCATAGTTATCCACGAGTTATTGGTCAAAACAGTTTATGCAAATATTGTATATAAAAAATCGATTTTGTAAATTTGAGATTCTAGACCTCTTATTGTTTGTACTATATATTTTATTTTTACCTTTAATTTTGTTCATTTCTTTCAAATAATAGATCTTTTTGTTTTTACTATTTGGCAAATCCCGTGTAATACACGGGTTCAAAAGCTAGTGAAAGTATATACCAATAACATTAGTTTATAATAAATCTTACCATATTTAGTTTCTTGGTTTTTTTTATAAATGATTGTTTCGGATTTTTGTGGAACTTAAATTTGATTGCTAGGGGTCAAAAGTTGGTTTATAGATTATCTGGTACAAATTAACTAGATTTGACTCAAATTTGTTACAGTTCAAAAATGAGTAATCTGAGTATTTTAAAAGTTTGAGAATGCAAATAGATTTATCGTCAAACTTGTTATGAGTTAAAAGTTTTAACTTGAAAATATCAAACAAATTACAGTTAGAATTTTGAACGTGCTTTTGGTTTTGAAATTATTTTTAATCACATTTTTTGAAATAATCAAAAGATTCGGGATTTGACAAATTAAGTAGTTAGCCAATGACTATTAAAATTTAAGAAATATGGTGAACACTTCCGACATGCCAACTCCAAGCCTATTCATGCTTCTAACTTTTATTAAATTTGAAACATATGTGTCATTGATTATTCCTTCAATGGTGATCATAATGTTGTTTGTGAAGCATGTCATAAAAATTACTAGAAGACCGAGTGATTAAGTTATTTTTTATTTTTATTTCTGTTTTGTTTTTAATCTTTTTTATTTCACTTATTCTATTTTTACCTCTTTATTACTCTTGTCGAAACGTATGCTATAAGGGATCGGTTTTTAAAACCATGGATCAAGTCCTTGTTGGATATAAAATTGTTTTCAGCCCATGTGACCCATAAATAATTGGTTTGGATTTGATAGCCTAGTCTTGGTTCACAATTGGTTCTCAGCCCATCAGGGTTTTCGACCCAACTTGAAAGTTCTGAAATATAAAATATATTTGTCTGCATTACTGGTCTCATATATTTCAAATCACTAATCCTCAAACTCTTTCCAATCCGAAAACCCCTTGAACTTCTGTGCCATTAAACCTTTTAAGTCTTATATTTCAAGCTCTTACGAGATCAACGTTGATTAATAGGTAAACAAAAGCTTGATAAAGGGGTCTTTCAAATCTATGTGAATGATAACTGGATGGAACGAACATTAATCATGTTACGAATTTTGTTTAGGATAGAGATTATGATGTTTGTGAGTTGATTATTGAATCTTCGGTCATGTTATGTAATTCTAGATGTTGCGGGTCTTTCATCAATTTGGTGTTTTGGAGAAGATGGCACCTATTCCAAGACGAAACCACAAGGGTTTTCCTTGCCGAGATCGTCATAGATCTCGGGTTTCAGAGTTCTCGGGACGTTTGACCGAGAACATGTGGTCAAATTGATAACTCCTAAGTTCACTTAAAATTTCAAGGGTTCTCGGTTGACTTGTTGACCGAGAAACTATTCTGAGTGACTGAGAACTCCTGTTCTCGGTGGATTTGAGCTTATTTGGACAGAAAACACCATTTTGACCGAAAACCTATCATTTGGACATAAATCACCACTTTGGACCGAAACTAACTTAAATTGACAATAATTTACATTGAATGACTAGTATTACTTAAAATTAACATTCGTGGTCCCTTTTTTCTTGTAAATTAAATATTTATCACTATAATATGGGTAATTGTTAAGTTAAGTGAATGGTTTATTAATGTCACACCCCAAAACATGGCCTAGGAGTGTGACGACTATGTTGGTACCTCTTTTGTAAATATATCAAAGTTACGTTATTTAGCGGAAGACTTTATAATTTGTGAATTAAAGTAGTAAATATTTACATATACAAAAGTAGGGATTTAAAAGATTCCTGATTAAGTTTACAAGATTACTAGTTTTATAATTACAAAACCACCATTTATAATTTAACTTTATACAAAACAAATCCGAGCCATCGGATATTCAAAGCACTTCGTCACTCCAAGCGCTATCATTGTTCACCTGCAAAATGTAATAAAATATCAGCAACGAATGCTGATGAACACGCTGACGCTAAAATATTTTCTTTTACTTTATTACCCCTCGAGACTACGCCTGCCTCGGCCCATCGTGGCTTAGGAATAACAAAGTTAAACAACACAATTATAAATTTGAGCCTCTACACTAGATCACGTCAGCAAACACCGCAGCGTTCGACTTAGTTAAGTACCCGTAAGTGTACACATGGTCGTGCTTCCTATAGGAAAGCGTCCTACGACCAAGCGTGGTGCGATGTGCCCACCGCGTACTACCACATATGTAAGGATCCAGACACACATATACTACAGCCTGAGGGCTAGGCTTATTCTTATTTATAACGGTTTTAGGAACACATAGTTCCTTGTAAATAATTTTCATATAACATGTTTGACTTATTTGAAAACAAGTTTATAAAAGTTTGGGGGCGTATTCACCTTATCGCTTTGGGATCGGATTCAAACACCGTCCGAGGGTCTTTCCCTTGCTATCTCGCACCTATAGTACGAGTATAACCATTTGTTAGTCGGATATACAATCCGGCTTAAGACCTTTAGTCTTATTTTATAAACTTTACCTCGATGAACCTTTAGTTCATAAATCACTTTTACTTGAAAACCTTTAGTTTAAAAGTAATTATAGACCTTTAGTTTATATATAAAAAACGACGTTTCTTCTTCTCTAAGAAATGTATTCTTTTTCTTTTATTATTTAAGAATAGTCATTATTACTTAAATAATATTTTCATAACAAATAATATACATATATATACTTACACACATATATATGCATATTTACAATTCAATCTTTTATTCTTTTCTTTGTTATGTTTATTCTTTTTTTATCGAGGTATCGAGTATAGCCTCGACTTAAGGCTTAAGCCTTTAATATAATATTATATCATATTCATTTGTCGTTACGCCTAATCTTGTTGGCGTTTTTAGAAACCCTAGGAACTTGAGCAGCACTCCAATGCCACTTGATTAACGTTCCTCCTTGTTGTCAAACACCAATCTTTAACACTTGTTGGCACGCTTCTCGAGACTCATCGCCATGATAACAAATGCTTTCTTGGTTGAATGTGGGTGGAGGTTGGCACGCACTTCAAGGAAATGTCGACACGGAAATCGAGGATCGGGACACGCCTATCGAGGGATTATAGCACGAACGTCGAGGTGGATCGATAATATGATTGAGATATTCTACAGAGATGTTAGAGAGAGAGAAGTAGGCTGAGTTTGGAACGCATCAAGTGAGATCCCGGACCTGCTATTTATAGACAAAATTTGGGATCTCATCGCGGTACGCGACGGCCTCCTGGGCAACCGTCGCGTACCGCGACGTAGCTCTGGCCATTCACACCATAGGTCTGCCACGTGTCGCCACGTGGCAGACGGTGTGCCACGTGTTGACACGTGGCGGACGTCGTGCCACGTGTGGCCACGTGGCGGGACACGTGGCGACCGGTGTGCCACGTGTGGCCACGTGGCAGGCCACGCGTCTCGCTGTCAGACACCCCATCGCGTATCGCGATGGGTTTCTCAGCTGATTCATCGCGTAGCGCGATGGGTCAGAAAATCAGAATTTTAAATTTTAACCCTCGGATTTGGAATTTGGCAATTTTTGTCCCTTGACTTTGGAAAATTGACATTTTGAACTCGAAATTTTCACGATGTTACATCCTCCCCACCTTGAAATAAATCTCATACTCGAGATTGCCTTACAAGAACAAGTGGGTGTATTTCTTTTTCATTTCTGATTCGAGTTCCCATGTAAACTCGGGTCCTCTTCGGGAATCCCATTTTACTTTCACAATTTTCAATGTTCTTCTTTTTAATATCTTTGTTTTCGAATCTTCAATTTGAATAGGACGTTCTACGAATTTTAAGTTTTCATTTATTTCAATGACTTTTAATGGCATGGCTAAAGATTCATCAGTTAAGCATTTATGCATATTCGAATTATGGAATACATCGTGTATCCCTTGCTTTTCCTCAGGTAGTCGCAAACGATATGCAATAGTGCCGATTCGTTCAAGTACCTCGAAGGGTCCAACGAATCGAGGACTCAATTTTCCTTTCTTACCGAAGCGAACAACGCCTCTCCAAGACGAGACTTTCAATAACACTTTGTCACCAACATTAAACTCTAACGGCTTACGACGGACATCAGCGTAACTCTTTTGACGATCACGTGCCGTCTTAAGTCGTTCTCGGGTTTGGAAAATCTTGTCGGTGGTTTCTTGGACTATTTCGGGTCCAATTAATTGATTGTCTCCGGTTTCAGACCAACACACGGGCGTTCTACATTTTCGACCATATAACGCCTCAAATGGTGCAGCTTGAATACTTGTGTGATAGCTATTATTATACGAGAATTTCATTAGGGGTAAGTGGTCATCCCAACTTCCACCTAAGTCAATCACACAAGCCCGAAGCATGTCCTCCAACGTTTGAATTGTCCTTTCGCTTTGCTCATCAGTTTGTGGATGATAGGCGGTGCTAAGTTTTAGCTTTGTGCCGAGTGCTTGTTGGAAGCTTTTCCAGAAATGAGACGTAAAACGATTGTCTCAATCAGAAATTATGGACAGCCTTACTCCATGTAATGTAACGATCTTGTTTACGTAAATACATGCTAGCTTGTCCATTGAGTACGACTCATTGATGGGTATGAAGTGTGCGGACTTTGTTAATCAATCCACAATCACCCAAATAGCATTGTGTTGTCGAGTCGTCTTCGGGAATTTGGTAATGAAATCCATAGTGATTAACTCCCACTTCCATACGGGAAGTTCGGGTTGCTGAAGCAATCCCGAAGGCCTTTGGTGTTCAGCCTTAACTTTCAAACATGTCAAACATTTCGCAACATGCGAAGCAACATCCCTTTTCATCCCATTCCACAAGTAGTTCGATTTGAGGTTATGATACATTTTGTCACTACCGGGGTGCATCATATACTTGGACTTATGGGCTTCGTTCAAAATTTTCTCACGCAAGTCTCCAACGATTGGTACCCAAATTCTATTATAGAGTCTAAGGATACCATCGTCACCTTTGACTAGCGAGTCAATGGTGCCGTTACGTTTTTCGTCGGAGATTTGGTTTTCATTGATCACTTGAGTTTGATCCAATTTGATTTGTTCGATGATATCAACTTGGAGTTCTAGACGCAACGCTCGGACTCTTTTGGGCTTCTCATGTTCTTTGCGACTTGAGGCATCAGCCACGATGTTGGCTTTGCCTTCATGGTAAACAATCTCGTAGTCGTAATCATTGAAAGTTTCCATCCATCATCGTTGGCGCATGTTGAGCTCTTTTTGATCGAAAATATGCTTTAAACTTTTATGATCGGTGTACACGGTAAATCTTACTCCATAGAGATAGTGCCTCCATATCTTAAGTGCAAAGATTATGGCGCCTAACTCTAGATCATGAGTTTTATAGTACTTTTCGTGTACTTTGAGTTGACGAGAGGCGTAAGCGATTACTTTCTTACGTTGCATTAGTACACATCCCAAGACAGAGTGAGATGCGTCACTAAATACCACAAAGTCCTCAGTACCTTCTGGCAAGGCCAGTATAGGTGAGTTTTTGTTTGAGTATATCGAACGCCTCTTGCTGCTTTATTCCCCATTCGTATTTTATGTTCTTGCGAGTTAAGGAGGTTAGGGGAACAACGATTTGGGAAAAGTTTTCAATGAATCTTCGGTAATAGCAGGCCAAACCTAAGAAACTTCGAATCTCGGTTGGCGATTTTGGGATCTCCCACTTAGAGATAACTTCAATCTTAGCGGGATCGACTTGAATACCGTTGACGTTGATGATGTGACCAAGAAATTGTACGTCGTGCAACCAGAACTCGCATTTCCAGAACTTGGCATACAACTTCTCGGTTCTAATAATTTCAAGCAAGGTTTGAAGATGGACTTCATGATCAGCCTTTGATTTAGAATAAATAAGTATGTCTTCGATGAATACGATAACAAATTTATCTAAGTAAGGCTTACAAATACGATTCATCATGTCCATGAACGCAGCTGAAGCATTAGTAAGTCCAAACGGCATGACCGTGAACTCATAATGTCCATACCTCGTTCTAAAAGCAGTCTTTGGGATATCTTCAGATTGGACTTTGAGTTGGTGATAGCCGGAACGAAAATCGATTTTAGAAAAGAAGCTAGCACCTTGAAGTTGGTCAAAAAGATCATCGATTCGAGGAAGTAGATAACGATTTTTGATTGTGACTTTGTTTAACGCACGATAATCGATACACATACGCATAGATCCGTCCTTCTTTTTGAAGAATAGAATTGGCGCTCCCCAAGGTGACGAACTTGGTCGTATGAAGCCTTTCTCCAGAAGCTCATCAAGTTGTTTCTCTAATTCCTTCATCTCGGTTGGCGCTAAGCGATACGGAGCTTTGGCGATTGGAGCAGTACCGAGAATGAGATCTATCCTAAACTCTACTTCGCGATCGGGAGGAATTCCGGGAAGTTCATCAGGAAAGACATCGGAAAAGTCGGAGACTATAGGTACGTCCTTTATCTCCTTTGGCTTTGATTCTTCAGTGACGTAGGCCATGAATTCTAAGCATCCTTGATTTAAACATTTGTTAGCCCTGATCATGGAAATTATGCTAACTTGGCCAGCGTCTTTGTCCCCTTCAATTCGAATCGTTCGTTTAACGGGGGCTTGAAGTTCAACAGTTTTGCTATTGCAGATGATACGGGCATGATTATTGGATAACCAATCCATACTAAGTACAATATCAAAACCAGCGAGTGCCATGTGTAAAAGTTGAATAGGCAGAATATAACCAGCTAAGTGGATTTTTCCGTTTTCAAGGGCTTCGAAGATCTTAACGATTTCGCCACTAGCAGTCTCGACGCTTAGAGTTTTATTTAACTTTATTAAAGGTTCTTTTAATAGACTACAAAAGCTATAATCTATAAAACTTAAATTGGCACCTGAATTGAATAAAATTCTAGCATAGGTGTCGTTGACTAGAAACGTACCGGTAATGGTTTCCGGCATGTCAGCGGCTTTCTTTGTGTCGAGTACGAAGACTCGAGTATTTCCCTTCTTGTTCTGGCCACTTCCACCCGCACCACCAGCAGCGGGTTTGTTCTTTGGGCACTCGAAGCTCAAGTGTCCCATTTCCTTACAGTTGTAGCACGTCATCTTCTTTTTCCAACAATAAGCAGCCGCATGGCCCGCACAGTTGCATGACTCACAAACTTTAGGAGGCGGAGCGAAGTTGCATCGACCCTTGTGGTACCTCCTACATGTCTTGCATGGCGCACCATTTGAATTGAATTGATTTTGGTTTACGCCTTTGCCTTTGTAGTTGGCGCCTCCACTTGTTCTCCCTTGGGTTGTTGTGGTTGAAACCTTCTTGTCCTCTTCTTTGTTGCGGATCATTCCGCCCATCTGGTAACCAGCTAACTCCATCACAGAGTCAGCTGTTTATGGTAAGTGTGACCTCACCATGTCACGGATTTCCCGCGGTAGTCCCCAAATGTATCGGGTAACTTTGCTGGATTCAGGATTCACTAGCTGGGGAACCAGACGACAATATTCGTGAAACTTAGTGTTATATTCACGAAGGTTTGTCCCTACGACCTTAAGATTGAGAAATATTGTATGGATTTGGTCGGTCTCATGCATGGGACAAAACTTTCCCATTAATATCGCTTTGAACTCATCCCAGGTCAAACCATACATCACCTCTCTACCCTTGCTCGTCATCGTCGTATTCCACCACTCACGTGCTTCTCCTTTGAACATAAGGGCAGAATATTGAATTTTCTCCTCATCGGAACACTTACTTGTAATCACAATTTTCTCCATTTCCTCAAGCCACCTCACGGTTGTGCTGGCTCCCTTATCACCATGGAACTTTTTCAGTCCATAATATTTAAAGTCTTTGAACGAACACCCACCAATCTTGAGTTTCTTAAACTTTTGTCCAACACTCCCATCAATATTTGATTCATGAACGCTTTCCTCGACACGAGATGGGTTCGGACAAGATTTTTGAGAGGGGTTAACGGATCGAGAATGTTTGGATTGCCTAGATTGGGATCTAGCTTCGGATTCTTCCCTAACCAATTTCTTAATCATCTTTTGAATTTGACTCATATATTTATCGGGGATAGGTTCTTCTTGTTCTTTTTCGGGGTCTTTCCCCTTTTCTTTTATTTCTTTTTCTTTCCGTGTATTTTCGTTGTTATTACTTTGTTCAGACATTTTTCTTTCAATATGTCTTTAACTGAAATTTAACAAATTTCTTATATTAAACACATGTCTTATTCATACATATATAAATATCACGAAAGGATATATATATATATATATATATATATATATATATATATATATATATATTGATCAACCTATCTTTATTCAAAGAATATTTCAACGTTCTTGTTACAGATATTTCATATAGCATACAAAACTATATTACACATAACTTCACATTGCATTTTTCTCTAACATCTTCAATCTTTCAAGAATTTCTTCACCATTTTTGTTAGTTTGTTGCACTTTCGGAGAAGTGTCTTTCCTATTTTCTTCTTCTTTTCTCCTTAAATAGCCACCTTCTTCCTCCAATCATCTGTTTCGTGCAGGGCGCGGTCCAAGTGTTCTTCGTATGACTGTGGGACTTTGTTGGGGTATCCATATTGTGGTGGTGGGTCGCGGTAACCCAATGTCACCATCTCGTAGTGATTCCTTGGTTCTGGATATGGAACATAAGTCATATCGGATGTAAGGTAGAGGTATGTTTTAGCAGCTATGTTTTGTTTTCGGATCTCATTAGCCTGCTCTTCAATTGATGGAATTACGCCTTGGAACGACGGAAAACTTGATGAATCTTGGTTCTTGAGTATCTCGAGATATTGGACATATGGATCCACAGAACCGTAGCTTGGATTTTGGGAAGTGAGTGATCCATCCATTGATGTTGATATCTCATTGGGATTATCGGGATGCTCTTCTTCCGGTTCAGACTCCTCCTCAGGATCATCCTCTTCCTTCTCAGGTTCTTTCTCTTCTTCGGGTTCTTCCTCTTCCATCTGTTGGGTGGTCTCATTGTTTATCGGGGGCATCTGGAAACTTTCATAGGACATCATTACCCTCATTCTAGGTTTGCGGGACGGCCCTTCTCCATTGTTTGGTTGGGAGTTGACTTCGTTGAAAGTGGAGCTTCCGGTATGTCATCGTCGTTGATCGGAGTGACATTGCATCCAGTCGGAGGATGGGGATCTTGGGTCTTCTTTAATGGGTAAGTTGGAAAGGATGGCATAGGATGGGTGTGGATTTGGTGGTAGGTATCCAGTTGGATAGTATTGTGGTATCTCTGATGGTTGGTATGTGGGGATCTCCGATGGATGGTACGTCGGTACTTCAGAAGGATGGTACATTGGTATGGTTGGTGGATGGTAGCTTGAGTGCCTTGGTGGTTCAATTATTTGTTATGGTGGACTATCGGGGACATTTATTGGATAGTGTTTACTTCCGGGGTAGTACACAGGTTTGGTTAAGTCATGTTCTACATCTTGGTCAAAGTACGCTTCATAGTATCCTTCACTCATGTTATCCTGGGGTAAGGTTCGCGATTCCAGCCTCTTTTGCCATAACAACTGCTTCCTATAGGAAACAACTGCTGGTGAACACGTTGACGCTAAAATAATTTCTTTTACTTTATTACCCCTCGAGACTACGCCTGCCTCGGCCCATCGTGGCTTAGGAATAACAAAGTTAAACAACACAATTATAAATTTGAGCCTCTACACTAGGTCACGTTAGCAAACACCGCAGCGTTCGACTTAGTTAAGTACCCGTAAGTGTACACATGGCCGTGCTTCCTATAGGAAAGCGTCCTATGACCAAGCGTGGTGCGATGTGCCCACCGCGTACTACCACAGATGTAAGGATCCAGACACACATATACTAGGCTTATTCTTATTTATAACGGTTTTAGGAACACATAGTTCCTTGTAAATAATTTTCATATAACATGTTTGACTTATTTGAAAACAAGTTTATAAAAGTTTTGGGGCGTATTCACCTTATCGCTTTGGGATCGGATTCAAACACCGTCCGAGGGTCTTTCCCATGCTATCTCGCACCTATAGTACGAGTATAACCATTTGTTAGTCGGATATACAATCCGGCTTAAGACCTTTAGTCTTATTTTATAAACTTTACCTCGATGAACCTTTAGTTCATAAATCTCTTTTACTTGAAAACCTTTAGTTTAAAATTAATTATAGACCTTTAGTTTATATATAAAAAACGACGTTTCTTCTTCTCTAAGAAATGTATTCTTTTTCTTTTATTATTTAAGAATAGTCATTATTACTTAAATAATATTTTCATAACAAAGAATATACATATATATACTTACACACATATATATACATATTTACAATTCAATCTTTTATTCTTTTCTTTGTTATGTTTATTTCTCTTTTATCGAGGTATCGAGTATAACCTCGACTTAAGGCTTAAGCCTTTAATATAATATTATATCATATTCATTTGTCGTTACGCCTAACCTTGTTGGCGTTTTTAGAAACCTTAGGAACTTGAGCAGCACTCCAATGCCACTTGATCAATGTTCCTCCTTGTCGTCAAACACCAATCTTTAACACTTGTTGGCACGCTTCTCGAGACTCATCGCCATGATAACAAACGCTTTCTTGGTTGAATGTGGGTGGAGGGTGGCACGCACTTCAAGGAAATGTCGACACGGAAATCGAGGATCGGGACACGCCTATCGAGGGAATATAGCACGAACTTCGAGGTGGATTGATAATATGATTGAGATATTCTACAGAGATGTTAGGGAGAGAAAGAACTAGGCTGAGTTTGGAATGCATCAAGTGAGATCCCGGACCTGCTATCTATAGACAAAATTTGGAATCTCATCGCGGTACGGGACGGCCTCCTGGGCACCCGTCGCGTACCGCGACGTAGCCCTGGCCAGTCACACCATAGGTTTGCCACGTGTCGCCATGTGGCAGACGGTGTGCCACGTGTTGACACGTGGCGGACGTCGTGCCGCGTGTGGCCACGTGGCAGGCCACACGTCTCGCTGTCAAACACCCCAACGCGTATCGCGATGTGTTTCTCAGATGATCCATCGCGTAGCGCGATGGGTCAGGAAATCAAAATTTTAAATTTTAACCCTCGGGTTTGGAATTTGGCAATTTTAGTCCCTTGGCTTTTGAAAGTTGACATTTTGAACTCGAAATTTTCACGATGTTACAATTAACTTGAATCGCTTGTTGCGGTAATGGCCGATCAAGCACCATTGAAGTTTGTAGACACTCACAACATTGCCAGATGTTTATATGATCCACCCTTGGTGCACAAAGAATTCAAACCCATGATTGTGGGGCTCAACACGTGCAGGATTTCTCTTGCTATACGAGAAACTCCTATTATATGCAAAAAGATGGTGACAGAGTTCTGAAACATTGCCTCCATTAATCAACGGGGGGCTGGGGGAGTCGTAACATTGGACTCGAAGATTCAAAAGAAGTCCGTCGTCATTTCAGAGGCCATCATTCGTGAAGTTTTACTATTCGGTGATCAACCCGACTATCCAACTGAATACTCTACTAATGTCTTTACTGAAGTTGCACTAAGAATGAGATATGAAGGATCCTACCCTCCAGCTATCAAGAAATTGTTCCGTACTTACTGGAAGTTCTTTATTCATACGTTCTTCACGTGTGTCTCAGGACGAAAGGGGGGCTCAGACGAGATTAGTCACATTCAGATGTCGGCCGTGGTTGCTCTGATCATGGACTGGAACTATAATTACTCTAACTTCGTGTTCGATGAGACAATGAGCAATCTCAAGGGGAAGAAGAATGAAATGTTTATGATGTACCCGAGGTTTCTACAGATGATTTTCGACTCACACTACCCTGATCTTGTCAAATCTGTAGAAACTCTCGACCTGAAAGCCATGGGTCCCAACACCTTAGGGTTAATGAAGCAATCAAGAAAGGGGTCGAAAGTTGTATACAAAGGCCTTCACGAACTGGTCAAGTTTGGAAGGTTTGCTAAGACTGAGGCTTCTGAGACACTAGAACAATACCTTGTTTCCCCTACAAGAACTGCTAAACAATCTGAAAGGCTACAAAAGAAGATTCTCATCATGAAGAACTCAAACCAGAACGTGGAATCTTCTAATCACCCAGATAAGTTTATTCTTGAACTTTAAAAGGGTTTCTCTAAAAAATACGGTGATCAATCAGGGGTTGTATATTGGGGCTTTGATGTTGACAAAGCTATGTGGTGGGTGAAAAGAAGGTCTGGGAATACATAATACTACCAGAAAATGAAAGATTTTGGATCTTGGACGAAGGTTGATCTCAGTGACCTTAACCATGACAAGAAGGCTATAGACTTCTGAAACTTCTTGAGGAATAAAGTTGATCAATGATTCCCGAATATGACTACCCCTGAGTCATTTTTAAAGAAAGCCAAAGGGGTCCGAGATCCGAAGACGAGGAAGACAATGGTCAATGTTATGTGGCGGCAACTAAGAAGGCAGGTCATATTCCTCTATCTACCAGAATTCCTGATGATGCCTTAAATGAGATGAAGTTCCGGACGTACGATGGTGAGACAGCCACAGTTGTTATCCGTATATGAAAAGGGCAATTTTGATTCGTTTATCCACGTGATTTACTGAAGTTCGGAGAAAAAGATATCAAAACTCTTAGCAAATTTCATATCATGGCTCAGCCGTTGTACGAGCCAGCAGCTAAAGAGTATACAGGCATGGTTGGGTCAATTATCCAAACGGGTTTATGGGCTGGTGCTTGCAAGAAGGCGGATGCGAATATTCTTGAGCATGATTGAAGATGAAGATACAAATCAAGGGGGGATTGTTGGGCTAGTATTAGTTTGGTTTGTATATTGGTTTGGGCTTGTATGTGAACCGAGATCCAAGAGATCTCGGTAGGCTTTTGCTTTGTTTTGGGCTAGGGTGTAATTCCTATATATACAATGTATTTAGGTTTTTGTGGGTGGGTCGTTCATAACTTTTTGTGAACGAGATCGTGTGTAATATTGTGCTTAAGCACCAGACATAATAATACGTGTGTTTTGAATCATTTTAGTTGTGTTCCTTGTGTGTTTAACCGTCTTACATTGAAGCATCTCATGTTAATTTCAGCTTAACAACGAGATTGTTTGGTATCACATTGAAAGATCTGTTCAAAGGACTTACAACTTTTCATGGAAATATTTTTGTTTTTCCTTGGAGTTTTGTCATTGAAAAGGTTGGGTATTTAAAAAAAAGAAAAAATAAAGCTAAATGGATGAAACAATGATACTACGACATATATATAATAGACAACAAAATTAAGCCACATCTTTTAATGAAATTCCATATATTTTTAAGCTTTCATGTGTTATTAGTTTGATTTGTAGGTAGTCTGTTGCACATTAATACAACGTTTGGATCCTTTGAGATGATGATTGACGGCTCTGACAGTAAGCAACATTGTTGTTCGCCATCATAACCTAAATGTTGTGTTTAGTTTGATTCTCTGTTTGTATCGAATCGGTTATATACACAAGGGGAAACATTTTATAAACACAATCAATGCATCATATAACTGAATGGCATAATATGAATTTACCATTTTCGTTTATTTGGCTATGATATGCAAATGAGTCAAAAACCACTTCTCATGCAATAATAACTTGAAGCGAAAACACAAACTAAATATCAATGGTGGTGGCTTATTGGCATAGAATGGCAGCTTATTGAAATAGGACTAATTAATACCACCTCTACTAAGCTTAACATCGCCACAACGTGGCATGTTCTATGAACAAGTTTATTTTATTTATGCATCATATAGAATTCTCAAATTTCTTTGAATACATGTAAGTGTTAAACGAAATGGTTAAGGATAAAAAGGAAAGAAAACAAATATGATTAATAGCATAACTTAAATTGTACACCACATACATGTTAAGTTAAGCGATCAGCTTTCAGTTACTAATATTATACAAATATTTGTATCCATGCATTTCGGCAGAGCGGGTTAAATACATTACATGTTAGAAAACTCCGCGTATCATAGCGGGAAGTTGGTCAGTAGCAGTTTGATTCGTCATTGTAAAAGTTTTGTAGAAAAACTTCTGTTACCAAAGTTAATAAGGGGAAGGTGATAAATATGTAAAACTCAACTTGAGGGAAAAAAGGTATATGTGTAACTTTTGTGACAAAAGTCTATTTGAAAAACCAAAATGTAATTATTTGAAAGTATTTTGGCCAAACATTAAGAAATCAAACTTCAGTCTTTGCCTTTCAATATATATTAATAGTTAGAACATAATAAAGTTTAATAAGGATGAGACATATAACTCTCTGTTGATGCCACTAATCTCACTGATTGCTATCTCTGTGTATATATATATAAATATATATAATATAGGGTGAGGATCCTAAGATTGAGAACTTAGAGAACCATTTTAGACCACTAAAAACAACAAACAAATTGTGTTATACAAATGTGTATAATTTCATTTAATATCTAGTTACGTAATGTACACATATATACATTATCATTTACCTTAAACTGTACATATGTGTGACAAAAAAACATGTATGCACATATATGTACATATTATACATATATGTATAATTTAGCTAAACCCGGAATTTTTTTTATTTTTTTTTTAATGAAACCGGGATGACAAATAAGACTTTTGGTTATTTTACTTTTTTATTTTTTTTATGATTTTTTTTATTTTTGGATTCTTTTGTGGTCCAAAATAGTTCTCATAGTTCTCAATTTTCAAATAGTTCTCACATAATTCTAATTATATATATATATACACACACACTATGTGTAGAGAATGGACATACTTTAGTGAGAGAGATAAAAGAGTGGGTCTCACACTAGAAGTTAGAGAATAATAGAAAGCTAGAGAGCGGACCGAGACTTCGGTGGTGCTACAACATTTACTACGACCGTGAGCCATGTGCCGCCTAGTTGCCGTCAATGGGAGAGGAACGAATGGATTGGGGACGCTAACGAATAAATTAACACAACAAGCTCAAGTGAGTAGGGGCGCCAATGGGTAGGAGTGAAGGATTAAATCTAGTCAGCGGCATGTGGCACAATATGATATGATTAATTAATTGATGTGTTTCAGCTACAACATATAGCCTAATGATAAAGTAACAGAAGATGATGTAATGCTTCGATTTCAAGCTGTTAAATGCCGAAGACGAGAAATATGTTAGATACATGTTTATCTTCATTTTTATCGCGTTTTTTCGAAGTACGTTCAAAAATTTTGTGCCACCCCTGAATCTATGCTCTAGATCTGCCACTTGTTACACATTCATACTTTAATACAGTGACGATACCGATTATGTCCCGGTGGTTTGTGAGTGGGCGCACATTGTGCCCCTAAAAGTCAAATTAATACGTTTGCGTCCCCTGGTTTCAAAACGTGTAATTCTTATACCCTTTGTTACTTAACGGTGTTAGTTTTATAAGAAAAACCATCTTTTCACCTTTATACTATCTGATTCATCATTTGTATCCGCATACTTTTGCCCAATTAACAATTTGTGTCCTTGAGGTTTACAATACATTTTACTTCATGCTTTCTTGCAGCCACCATAACCACACCCATCGTGTCACCGTCTTTCACCACCATACCCACCGTGTCACCGTATTTCAACACCACACCCACTGAACCGAATATAATTCATATCCAGTTTTTTAGAGAGAGGGAAAGGAGAGAAGAATATAAAGCGGTAGATGATGAGGTTTTTAGGTAGGGGAGGTTGTGACGGTCGGAAGCGCGACAACAGTGGTTGTTGTGGTGGTGGCAACTATCAACGTCGTCACATATCTTATCTTAGAGTATGGGGATGTGATGCTTATATCACAAGTGAGTCTGATGACAAACTTGATCCCCGCGGCGAAAAAGTTATTTTCGTCGGATACTATTACAAAAGCGGTTATTACTTCTTTCATCCTGATACAAATACGATTTCTGTCAGGAGGAAAGGCCACTTCCTTGAAGAAGAATTTCTTAACCAAAGAACTGGAGGTAACATTGTCAATCTTGAAGAGATTCAAGAATCACAAACAACCGCTGAAGAAGTTGGAGCGTCTGATCAACAAGTTATTGTTGCTGACACATCAGACGTGAACACAAGCGTTCGCAGAAGTAGCAGGACTCCCGTACCAAATTCTAGATACTTATGTCATCTAGATGGTCCCGAAGTCTTATTAGTAGCCGAGTCTGGCGACGAGCCTACTAACTACGAATCTGCTATCTTGGATCCAGAAACCAAGAAATGGCAAGATGCCATGAACGCCGAGATGCAATCCATGCATGATAACCAAGTTTGGAACTTGGTTGAGCTGCCCCTCGATAGTCGGGCAGTAGGGAGCAAATGGATTTTCAAGAAGAAAACCGACATGCATGGAAATGTGCAAACCTACAAGGCACGACTAGTCGCGAAAGGTTTCACTCAAACTCAAGGTGTTGACTATGATGAAACTTTTTCGCCCGTTGCTATGACCAAATCTATTAGGATATTGCTTGCCATTGCTGCATACTATGACTATGAGATATGGTAAATGGATGTCAAAACCGCTTTCCTTAATGGACATATTTCTGAAGATGTCTATATGGTTCAGCCTGAAGGTTTTTTCGATCCAAAAATATCCTAATAGGTTTGCAAATTGAACAAGTCCATTTATGGACTTAAGCAGGCATCTCGAAGCTGGAATCTTCACTTTGACGAGAAAATCAAAGAGTTTGGTTTTGTCAAAAATGAAGATGAACCTTGTGTTTACAGAAAGGCTAGAGGGAGCACTATATCATTCCTCATCTTGTATGTGGATGACATACTGATAATTGGAAACAACATTCCTATGCTTAAGGAAGTTAAGCAATGGTTGGAATCTTGTTTTGCAATGAAAGATCTTGGAGAAGCCGCATATATTCTGGGAATAAAGATCTATAGAGATAGATCTAAGCGGATTCTAGGGCTAAGTCAAAGTACCTACATAGACAAAGTAATGGCACGCTTCTCAATGGAAAACTCCAAGAAAGGAGCTGTTCCAATGACTAAAGGAACCGTGTTGAGCAAATCGCAATCTCCGGCAACGGACATTGAATCTAAACGTATGCAAGCAATTCCATATGCTTCTGCGGTTGGCTCTATCATGTATGCTATGTTGTGTACTAGACCTGACGTCTCGTATGCCTTGAGCATGACCAGTCGTTTTCAACAGAGTCCTGGCATTGCCCATTGGACTGCTGTGAAGAACATTCTAAGGTACTTGAATAGGACCAAAGATATGTTCTTGGTGTTTGGGGGAGTGGAAGAGGAGCTCACTGTAAAGTGTTACACTGATGCTAGCTTCCAGACTGACCGAGATGATTCTCGCTCACAGTCGGGTTTCGTTTTCACTCTCAATTGAGGAGCTATTTATTGGAAGAGCTCCAAGCAGAGTGTAGTGGCGGATTCTACCACCGAATCTGAATATATAGCTGCATCAGATGCTTCTAAGGAGGCTGCTTGGATGAAGAAGTTCATTACCGATCTCAATGTGGTTCCGAGTATTCACAAACCAATCGAGATATTCTGTGATAACACAGGTGCTATTGCTCAAGCCAAAGAGCCAAGGTCTCATCACAGAACCAAGCACATTCTAAGGAAGTTCCATCTTATTCGGGAAATATTGGAACGAGGTGACATCGTGATAAGCAAAGTAGACACAGATTAAAATCTAGCTGACCCGTTCGCTAAGCCGATGACTCGGGACAAGCATGATCAGCATAGGGATGCTATCGGGCTTGCTAGTGATTTATTTTGATTTAGTATTTGGATGTATGGGCGTTTAATCAGTTGTACTTCTCTGTTCACTTGTGATTTAATGGTTAAATGCAAACGTTGAATGATACAACTGTGTTCATTTTAATACGTTTAATCCGTGAATATTGTATTCTAAATTATCCGTAGTCGGTCAGACTCGTGGGAGTGATTCTGAATTAAGACTATTCTGACTTTGGACTCAAGCAGTTGACTTCCAAACTCACAGACCTCATTATAAATGGCGTTGGATGTAACTCGCATCAAATCATCTTCATGGATCTTGATCATAAGATGTTTTGATAATAGTATGCTCTTTTAGTATCCTTAGACCTGAGATACATATTAGAACTTTCGTTTACCGAGGAATATTCTTTGATCATGTCAACCGTTGTTGCGTATATGCCAGCCATAAAGGCATTGGTTGGGCATATTCTGGAATTCAGTGGGAGTTGTATGTAGTCAAGAAGGGATTCTGTACTCTTACATTTAAAAGTAACAGTTATCCTCTTTAAGCAGGAAGTGCGATCTGAAGGCCTGGGTTAAGCAAATAAATTTCTTCAATGGTAGATTCCACTCCATTCGCAACTGGCTCTAAGACCCAACATTCTAGGAGTAACCTACACTCGCTCGCTCCCTTTCATCCGATAGAGAGTTTGAATTCAGTGATTTAGGAGCATAAATGTACTATCGGGAGAGCGAAAAAGCAAGCCTATATTCTGGATTGGATACTGCGCGAATTAGTCAACCGGAATATGGAATAGGAAACTCTCTCCTTTCATAGCTCTCATATTGGCGCCCTCGTTGATTCAAACTGGTAAAGTGTGAGGCCTCACCCAAACTTACTGTGTGTTTGATTGGACCACTTTGACTCTATATCGAGAACTACAATAATTGAACACTGTATGAGATTGATTTGATCCATGTCTCATTGTTCAATTGATATCTTATACAGAAAGGATAGATGACAACGATTACTATAAATTCATTATCTTGCAATAAAGTATTCCAAGATACTTTGGTTATGGATTTAAAAATGTCATATTTGGTTGGGGGACAGCTATGTGTAGCTAGAACGCCTCTGGCTGTTAGCGTTGTGATACTTTACCCAAATCCGTCCAAGTGGGAGACTGTTGGATTTAATGGTCGGTTCGGGTTAAGTCAACGCGACTGACCCGAATGTGACCTGGACTGAGTTACACCGGGGGTGACGAGATAAAGGCTTATTTAAATGTTAATTAGACCCGACGCAATTAATTAGATGGACAGGATTTAATGGTCGGTTCGGGTTTCGTTTATGGTTCGTTTAAATCGTTTATATTCCGCTGCGTTTTTATAGTTCGTTTAAGTTTGTATATTAATAATGATTAATATCTATTGAAACGAAATTATAACTAAAACGGGTTTGAAATTACTTGACCGTTTTCGTTCCGAACCACCGTTGAAACCCAACAAACGTATCATTTTGACTTTTAGAAGCATAAAGTGCTCCTGTCCATAAACCATGTTACGCAAGTAGGTATTGTTTTATATTACTATTCATTAGTTAGCATTCATCTAATTACTTAAATAGTTGTGAGTATACATACAACCTCAATACGAATACGTATATAGAAAGATTTTAGAAACTCACCTAAATAAGACTAAAAAGAATAACTTGAAAACTTCTTTTTTCATATTCAAAACTTCTTTACCAATAAAACTAAAAGAGTAAACAGTAAACAAATTAAAATAAATCATAAATATAAATTAAAAAAATCAAAAAAAAAGCAAACCAAATAAAAGAGGCGGTCATGTTCATCATAAACCAAAGCGGGCGCCGCTGCTCTGGTTCTGCCGGGAATACAATACAAGCTGGGCATGAAACAATTTACTGCATTTGATTTACTAGATATATAATGAAACAGCTAAAACTTAGCAGGAGTCCATTGTCGTCCTGCGGTTAGGATATCTGGCTTTCACCCAGGAGACCCGTGTTCGATTCCCAAGCAATGGAACTTTTTTTGCATAACCTGTTTTTAGGGACTGCTTTTTTTGTTTTTAAAATTTCCAACCTTACTGATATGCTTAATCATTATATCACATAAATGTAGAATCGTTTTTAAAAAAAAAACCAACAAAAGATTTACTACTACTAAACAAAGAGGCAAAGGCGAAATGTAAGACGACGGTAAAATCACAAACTAAATACAACGTATTTTATTTCATTGAAACGGTTTTCAATAATCCTTTAATATGAAATATATACTTTTCTTATTTATGATAAGATCATTCTATATGAAACAAATAGATTCAAAACCGAAAATTAAAACAATCTGAGCCAAATCCAAATCTTGGACAATTTTTATTATTTTGATAATCCTCAAAGGATCAACACAAAACAGACCTCCAACACCAAACCTTATTCCTATTAACCTTTTGGTGACAAAAATAAAAACAAAGAGGGTGATCGAAAACATACACCGAAACAACTAAGAACCATGAAAGATCATAGTTATTTACATGAAGACGACACCAACCCTGTTAGTAACTAACCTATGACCAGAAGACCAATCGCTATAGAGCGCGTCTTCTTTCACTCAAAACCTTCTTAAATGTGTGCACTGCACACGCTTGTGTTATCTATGGGTAGAGTTGGAAAACCAAATTAAAGAAGCCGCCTTGTGAAGTTTCTAGTTGTACGATGGTAGGTTCGGGCTAGTAGCCCGACACCAATCCCAACCCCGAGGCAAACACTTAAACCGATCCCCACGCCCACTCTCACACCAGCATTGAACCATGATAATTCCCCATCTTCGATTTCAACATAGTCCATCCTAGGGTATAGGTGATGGTGCTCGGGTTCCGGCTTGTAGAGAGGGTAATCTCGGTCCTTCAAGGTCATCACAACAAAATTACTATGTCATTATGAAAAATATAACCATCATTTGATTCAACACAATCAAAATTAGTCACTGTGTATGCATATAATTCATTAGTTAAATCCTTTTAAGTTTTTTTCTTAGAACAGCAACTGCCTACGGTATGACTGGATGGTCGCAGGTCAGTTTGTGGCCTACCCCCGTTTGAAACACCAAGAGAGTTTCTCCCGAAGGGCATAACCCCTTATTCTCGGGTTCTCCCCACGTCCTTAAAGGAACCTTCTCCCCTAATGCGACTTCACACCAGTCGCACCGCCAAAAGAGTTGGAACCTTCTAACGTAACGCAGACAAGATAAAACCTCCGTTTTGGCTCGAATTCGAACTGGCGACCTCCCGAAGGAAGTCTAGTTCTTATCTATTGTCATAATCAACTGGGTTAGCCATCATGATTTTTTTAATTTTCAAAAAACTTTAGTAGCTCAACGTATCTTTCAAAACCAACCATAAACACTTAAAAACATTTCAGGTCATGCTGTTTACAACTTTATAACTTATAAAACTTTTCCTCTTACATATTAAGCAAACCCAAACATTCTTTTAATGTTTTAATAATTATAAATCATAAGAAGGCAAAAATAAGGAATCCCAATTCTCAAACACCCCTTGAATATGTTAACTTATTTATGTTTTATAATACATTTTGATAATATATTTGTCTTATCAAATTATAGTGATGATTCAAGTCTTGTTCTACAAGCATTCTCATCCAACCCTCTATTTTATGTAAATGGGTGTTTATATTATCTAGAGAGTGATTAAAGATGTTGTGAGTGAAAAGTGTTTATATTTTAGAAAATGTGGTGATTTTTCTGTATATTTGAAAAGTAACTGTTCACCCTCTATAAATTAATATATTTTTTTGTGATTGTGAGTGAAGAAAAGAGAAATGGTAATGATAAAGGTATAAAAAATATTATTTAATTAAAAATGAGAGAGAAAATGTTGTGTCTTTTTGTAATTTTGAATTTAGGGGTAGAGAATAAGATGAGAATGCTCTAAAAAAGGATAATATAGATAGAGAATGTGTGACAAATCATTTTAATTATAAAAAAAAGTAACCACTATACTCTCTATTACCACTTATTTGCTTTTAAATTTGTTTATTTGTTTTTTAAAAAGCAAAAACCACTTTTGAAAAGCTCTAATTTAAAGATTTTGAATTAGTTTTGTCAAACACCTTTTACTTTTCAACAAGCAAATAAGCAAGTTTTAGAAATTTACCCAAACACCCTCGTAACGCACCATATATAAATAAATATATTATTACTTTTTAAACAGCAAATTTCTTTTAACTTTTGTTGTTTATGAGACTTGATCCCGATACCTCTTAAGCCTTTTCAACTTAACAAGTTTAAAGGTTTTGCCATAGACCACCAACCCATTGGTTGGATAAATATATTATTAGTTTTTTTAAAGTTTTCACATCCTATTTACGACTTCTACAAAATGAAGAAGATGCATGTATTATTGAAGCGTGGTGAGTCACTTTGGAAACAGGTGCCAGCAGCCATGCTGTTCTGGCCCTGACCCTCATCAAGATAAGGTTACAGAACATAGTTAAGTGTGAAGCACTTGTCTTTACTCCCAAAAAGGCAAAACAATTTTTCATGGGACAAAAGTACCATTTTCTTTATGGGCCCCAATCTCGTACCCTAGAAAACCAACATAACATATACTCGTGTGACATTTCTAGGCCACAAAAGATGAACAAAGCCCACAACGGGGCATGACCGCAGATTATAGTTGGTAAATAGATCTTATCGTGTTACCGGTAAATACTAAAATTTATGAATTCGCACGCTTGTTTAGGATGTTTAATTTCAAGTTCTAAACTCACGATCGTAAATTCCTAAGATTTAACAATACCCATCAAAATAGACTTTCCGTTTAAAAGGAGCTAGATTTAGCAATTTGTTCATTTAAAACTCTATCGGCGTTTTTCAAAAATTTCTTGTTGGTTATTTATGTTTTCGCTCAGTACTAAAACCAGTATTAAAACGTAACAATTTTGACCCATTTTTCAATTGTTATAACTTTAAAAAGGGTAGGAAAATCTACCAACATACCAACATGTTAGTTATCAAAACACTTCAACATCCTAAACCATACTCATAAAATAGAAACATTACTCAAAATAATCAAAACACAACAACCACATACATACCTTCAAAACAATGCTAGAAGATGAACCTTCTCCGTTCGCCATTGTTTCATTTTCGGGTATAGCTTTAAGAACCCCCTTCTTCGCTTGCTTCTTTCTACAACTAAGTTGTAACGTCTTCGTCAATATTATCGGATCACCCGCAAAACTACCAGCCGAACAAACCTCAATCGAAGGCGGATCCATCTCAAGCCCCATATTATGCTTCCCTTTCAAAAACCCGTTACCAACTACCATATCCGTCTCACATTCCATTCTCCATTTCGAAACGTACCCGCTTGAACATTCACCATGAAATCCATTACTATGACATAACTCAAACGTACCCGAAACTAAAAGAACATCGTTATCAAAAACCTCAAACTTCACACTCCCCGTTGTCCTAAGACTATCGGTTGTAACAAACGTAACTTCCTCGGACTTTTTGTCTATTCGGTCACGTCTTAAAAGGGTTGTTACGCCATCCGAGTATATGCTAGTTCTAGCACCGTTAACTTCTAGTAACGTGTCGCGGTTAAGTGGCACGTGGTTAAGTGTGAGATACTCTGGGATTGATTCGTTGTTGAGGTCACATTTGCTAATCCTAATGTAGAAAACTCTTAAATCAAGCCAAGCTAGAGATGACTTCGGGCCAGGGTGGTGCCTTGGCCCGTGGTACCCGTTTTCTACACGGGCTGGAGTCTCCATGGTCTTGTGATTGTCTAAAAGATGAAGCCCCATTCTTGAGAGCCTGATTTTGCCATTACTTGATGAAAACCCTTGTTAAGATCATCTAGAAAGCCGGCTTTATGCTAATTAAAACATTAACTTTAATTTGATCATTTCACTGATGATGCAAAAGAGTTAAAAACCCATGTATAAAAGGGTGGATGAAATGAATCTTGAAGCAAGTTATATGATATTGTTAAGAAAGGAGGGAAGATGTATGTATAGGAGTTTAGGAAGGGGTAGTAAGGCTAAAACAAGGAGCAAGAAAAGAAGACAAGAGTTGAAGAGATAGGAATAGGTATGGGAGGCATTTAATATTTATATTGTTCTAAAAGGGTACACGCTGACATTTTTTACGTGTCATGTTCATGATGTCCTTGGATTGATGGATCGTACACGGAAATCTTATGAATTTAAGAATCGTTGCAAACACATGAACCCTAACACGACAAGTGTATTCGCGTGTTGACGCAAACACGATAAAATTCTTTTACATACTAAAACTCTAAATTTACATATTTTACTATTACTTTTTATCACTGCGGTTATGTATAACTATACCAGCTTATTTTTAAACTTTCATTTTTGTCATACCTGATGGATTAAGTTATTACATGAACACTTTTTTTAAAATCAAAAAATAAATGGGTTAAACGAATCAACACACAAATATGTTGGTTGACAAAACAAGAAAAGTGACTAAACTGACTAAGGCCCGCTTAAACAAAACTTAAACCCGCACATTACATGTCAGGTTGGTGTCATTTAGAAACTCACGCCCCTAGATATGTCCTTAGAAGGTGTTTGGCAGGTATGTCCTTAGTTTGGTGTTATTCAAAAACTCACACCCCTAATATCTTAATTCGTTTGGTAACAAACTCTATTTATCAATTATACATTTATATTATATATTAAAAAAAACGGTTTTGAAAGTGTATACCTATATACATATTGTATCCATAAATTTTAATTAGTTATACAAATGCTACATCACACATGTATTTTCGTATGTACACCACAACTTTCATTTAGCTACACAATTAACCCATTATTAATAGGCTTATTGAATACTAAGAATCCCTAATAAATATTAATGACCGATACTAATCCCAACTAGAGGTGGGCAAACAAACCGGTTAACCGAACAGACTCGTAAATCAAATCGAAACTGAACCGGTTTAAAACCGATTATGTAGAAACCGGTTTGGAACCGATTGAAACCGGAGGTTTGGAACCGGTTTGTAGTTTTCTCAACCAAAACCGGTTTCAAACCGGTTAACTGAACCGAAACCGGCCAAAACCGGTCAAAATGTCACACCCCGCCAAAACAGAAGCGTGGGCGTGTGATGTCATGTATACCGTAAGCATATGATTATCGCCAACATACATGAATTAGGATACCGATAGTTTGTAAAAGTGTTTACAAACCATAAATTGTTTTAAACAAAATAAGTTAAACATCAAAATGGTATCCTAATTATGCATTGAGGTCCCGTCTTCATGATTCCTTACGAGCGTTGTTAATTCCCTGAAAAACATACGTTTAAAAAGTCAACACAATGGTTGGTGAGTTCACAAGTTTTTAAGACTTGTTATGAAATCATGTTTTAATAAATTGTTGAATCAGTTCGCAAACAAGCATACGATAACTTATTGAAAAAAATACGATGATCCTCCGTAGACTAGCTAAATCTACGAATTAATATGACGAACCCTGAGCCTATAACCAAACCACGACTTATATCATTTTTGCCCTGTTTAAATCTCACAGATGGAATATACGCACCCTGTTTCGATGCAATATCGGAGGTTAGCGCGACTAACCTAACAGTAGGGGGAAATGTCAACGTCAATAGTACTATTCGTATATTCTTGTGGCTAACTCCGTTAGCTAATGGTTATAGTATGCAAGCAAGGGACTTATAGCACTACATAGTTCAACTCATGTTCGCATAAGGATTGTGTGTTTTGTTTCTAATTATCGTATATAAAAGTAGTTGTGTATGTTTTCCACCCCCGAATAAATAAAACAGTAAAACCATAAAAAAGGGGTAGTGAAACTCACCTCGTGAGTTTAGTGGTTGATTTGCTAGAAATTTCAGATTAAACCCGGTTCCGCTGCCTTCACACGTCCTAAACGCGCAAGGTCAGTTAGTTCGTTATCGACTCGCAAGTCGGTTTATGCTAATCGCTTTCACCCGACTAGTAGTTTAGTTAATACGTTTGTACCGGTTGCTTTCACCAACCGAACGTTTCGTTTTTTTGTATCGGTTGCTTTCGCCAACCGAACGTTTCGTTTGCCTATGTTAAATGTTTACACCAACCAAACATTTAACTTGTTGTGTCGGTTGCTTTCACCAACCGAACGTTTCGCTTGTTTCGTAAGTAACATTTCATACATTTCATACGATAGTCTTTGGACGATCCGTTGGTGATAAGTTTTGAAATTGTTTTTGAGAACAAAAAAAATATTCAAAACTGATTCATTTGGTGATAAGAATATATTTTCGGTGTCGGATTCATATAGACACAACTGATTCGTTTGATCGAGTAATAAATAAATATATACTAAAGTCAAATATATATTTATATGTAGTGTTTCTTTAAGTCACGACACATATTCTAGTAAATATATGTAACTATATATTCATTTATAAATATCCAAACCACTTTTGTATACCGTTTCGACCGTTTAACCCGTAAAGATTATTATTAATATTTTTACGTCTAACATATGTATTTCTCCAAAACATATATTCTTATTTTAAATCATCATCTTAACCAGTATTCATTTAAAACATAAGAAGTGTTTTAGCCTTATCACCTTTATTTATTTATTTATTAACATGTGCTTTATGTTAAGCTTTTGTCATGTGTATTAGGTGTATGTTGTGTATTTAATCAAACAACATTTAAGCACACCAGTGTATAGCATCTTTCATGGGTGAAAATCTAGCATAAACGCAATTACTTAAACGTATAAGGGTAGGTTAGGGAGAGATAATCTCACTGAGTTATATGGGTTAAGGATTTGGAGGTGATCGATTAAAGTGTTCTTTAAGCTTGTTTCTTAACCCCTTTGCCTCGATCTCCTTACACTTTGAAATGTTGGATTTTATGAGGTGTACATGTTTCGTGAAGCTGTAAGAGAGATGTCTGAAAGTGTGCTTATACCATGAGTTATGAGAGAAAAGAAAGGGGTGTTGATTGGCGGCTAAGAATGTGGTGGAGGGTGGTTACTGGTGGTGACGGGTTGGCGGTGATGTATTACGGTGGTGTAACAGTGGCGTTTCGATGTGTTACGGTGGAGATGATGAGGGTGGTGGAGTTGCTGCATGCCGAGCGGGAACATATGGGTGGCAGAAACGGTTATTGGTGGTGGCGAAGTTGGTCGTCGCGGGTGAAGGTGGCTCTTTAAGTGGTGGAAGAGTATGGTGCAAACCGATGGAAGGTGGTGGTGAGTTATGATGTGCGGATTGTAATTAAACAGGGTAAAGGAAGAGAGTAGGCGAAAGTTTGTTGTGAAGGTGTGTTAGTTATATGTTGGAGTGTTGATTTGTTTTGTTGGCATAGTCTTAATATATTGATTCAAGCCTTAATATTTCAAGTCTTCCATTGAGTGTAAAAATATGAAGGAATATAAGTAATAATGAATAATCATATGAAAGCGTATTGTTTCGTTCGATATAGAAAGAGGAGACCAGAGATTTGGTTGTAGTATGTTGTGCATGTAATATCATATAGTAACTCTTTTTTTTAGTAACAATTATATGGAAGGCTTGAATTATGTAAATCAAGATTTTTTAATTATTCATGTTGACACAAGATATTGAGTGATATGGTTTGAAAATTTAAACAAGAATGGTTGGGATTGTGTGTGTCTGTCAAGCAAGGCCACAAGCAGAAATAATGAATGACTGCATATATTTCTTGTTTGACCATCATAATCTCACGTGTGAGATTATTATTATTTTTTTTCCTTTTTTTTTATTTATTTCAGATTATATTTGTATAATCAAATGTAATAATCCATTATTTATTTATTTATTTACTTTTGAACTAATATAACAATGATGTGGGGGTAGTATGTAAGTTTGGGTTGGGATCTATTTACATGTTAGTTTAGGTTACTCTAAGATCATTAGTTGATAATATATGATGATCAGATATTAATCGTTTATAAAATCTCTCCAAGCATATAATATATTTCATTATGTCTAACATATGTTTAAATATTCACATGCTTGTTTGTTGATACTAGTTCGAGAAGTAAACAATAATAAACGTTTGAAGTATCATTTCGTATTTGATGGGTTGAAAAATAATATAAAATAATTATAATGTGAATCACCTAACCTATAATTAAATCCCTGGTTCGGTTAAATGTGTGTGTGTGTGTATATGTATATATATTCGAGTCGTTTTAAGTTATCACCAACGTTTGTATTCATCGAATAACATCTGATAGTTTGGGTTATTATTATAAATCACATGGATACACTATAGCATGTGTTTGAGGGCTAATGCTAGACCCAATCTGATTAAACTTAACAAAATAAAAATCTGAAGGGAATTAACGTTAATAAATCATGTTTAGTGATTGTACGGAGAACGACTTAATTTACGGGGTGTCACACAAAACCCGAACCGAAACCGATCGTAGCATGGTAAGAAACCGGTTTCAACCCGAACCGAAGCCGATCATAAACCGGTTTTGACTTTTGTTGACTAAACCGAACCGGTTTTGAGTTTTAAACCGGTTTGTACACCTCTAATCCCAACTGAGCTTACTCCCACCGGTGGTCCCAAAATTTTTTAAAAAATACTCTCATCGATCCTTTGTTAAAAAAAAAAACCTTAACGGCGTTAAATTTTTACCGAAATTTTAAACTGATTTTTAGGCTTTTGATTGAAGGAAGATACGAGTTGATTGATGTAAAACTTAGCTCGAAACGGTGCTCCAAACAGCTTGATTTTTGTTAATTGGAAGTTCAAACACCTGAATTGAAGCACTAATCAAGCTGTTTGGAGCGTTGTTTCGAGTTAAGTTTAAATCTATCGACTCCTATTTTTCTCACGATTAAAAGACCTAAAACATCAGTTTGAAATTCGAAAAAAGCTTCACGTTGTTAAGTTATTATTAGCGAGGACCAATGTAAGTAGATTTTTAAAATTTGGAATAATCGGTGAGAATAAGTTCAGTTGAGATTATTATCCGTGAATATCTTTCTAACTACTTCTTTCTTAAGTTGGTTAGGTTCAGGCTCCACTTAAATTTATGATTTTATGGTTATAGGGAGGTTATTCTCATTTCTCATACATATAAATTATTGCATACATGTAACTGGCTTACTAATGTATACATTACGTGTACGGTGTATGTAACAATTTCCTAGTGCTCCTAAAACCTAAAAAGCAGATGGTACACGAGTCGAGCATATATAAAACTGACACAAGCAAAGTCAGGGGGTGAAGAATCCATTAAAAATTGTTGGCTTTTTTGGCCATCCTTGCATGTTCAAAAAATATCTACACAATACAGTGTGGAGTAACAAACAAAGAAGCAGAGGGTTGCAGTGAAGAACCATACCCACCAAAAGGACCTTTGGATCACTTCAATAATCATCAAACATTTGGTTAAAGATTTAAACTTGATATTACTAAATAAAGTTTGATTATTATGATTCTGAAGAGTTAAAATACAAACAAAATAAAACGTACCTTTTATGGTAAGGATTCAAAAAACCAATGACCAGCAGTCATCAATAGCAACAATAAGTGATTAACACCTCTAAGCTGCAAATGAGATACATAAAAGAAATAAAAAAGATTCATTTTGTACTCATAATTCAGAAAAGAACAATAATTGACCAATCACAGGCTAGAAAAACCAATAAATTAAATTTTAATAATTTTAAATTATCACCTATTAATATTTGTAAATAATGATCCAAAGTTGCGATGTTATCAATAACACTCTTTACTTTCTTCGTTGTCAGCACAATCACATATGTTTTTCTAGCATATAAGCAACTCCACCTGCTATAGCTTTTAGTTACGTTATATCAAAACAATTTCCAACATTTTAATTGAAGTAAAAAAACAGTGAATTGTTTATTAGTGGCGAACGGAGTTAAGTTGATTAGTATTAGCAACAAATTGAAAGCTAATAGTGTAATCGGAACTTAAAATAAACAATAGAATTAAAATTGGATCACTACATCTTTATAGCGAAGAATCATATACCCACAGACATACCAAAAGCCAGATCAAACAAAAGATCAGATTTTACATAGTATAGATCCACTCCCAAGAAACTGTAGTTATAAATCATGATTCTCATAAATCAAGAATTAAAAGGCAAGAAAGAGTCCAAAACTGATACACTCACATCCCTTTAAAACAGGCACAACTTTCAAGGATGATGTCAACACCCCAAAGTAAATGACAAGTATTACAAATAGACAAAAATTCCTCTGTTGATTCAGTATGCATTGGTGTGATTTTAGTCTAACAAAAAACACTAAAAAAACCCCAATCATAATTTGTTGAAATTGAAATTATGAGAATTTATTAGTGTTGTGTATATTGATGTGTAGCCCTAATTAGTTGGTGGTGATCAGTGGTCCATTTCTGGATTTCAATATCCCTGCAGGTTTCTTATCTTAGAAAAGGACAGTAGATTACAAACAATTGCATATTCATAGTATTTAATGAATTTTAATGCATCAGTTTCTATTTACGTTACACGTAGTCTCGTGGAATTCTATATGTGTAAAGATTTAAATCATAGCTCTTGTTGTTATTATTACGGACACACTTATGTTTTATTATATAAAAATATGTTATGTTATTAAAGAAAAGTAGTGTAACAAAAAAGGCCAGGTCTTATTTGGTCTTCAATAATTTTCACAACATATACTTTCACAACACATTGTTGTGAATGGTTATTCCATTGCTAAACAAACATTACGAATAGGCATAGAAGATGATAAGTTTCTATTGAATTATGAATGATCAAAGATAGGAAACTAAGATTAACCAAGGACAAGTATGAAGAGGATGTGAAACTTAGAGATTACAAGGAGGAAGATCGGAAAGAAGAACTCACACTATTCACGTTCGTCATGACCTATTTGCTCTCCTTCACTTGGTTATATTTGGTGATGTTCCCTAATTCCTTTCGACCGCCTCAACTGGGCTAACTGGGCTTGGGTCGCTCACAACACACAATAAGCCCAATCAATTACTCCATACTTTTGCCTAATTAATTTGTCCATGCTTTAGCTCTTAACCTTGTACATTAGATTGAGTCACATTCCCTCGTGACTCACGATCGGTTTTCCCTTTTATGATTCATTTTCATGTCAACCATCGCGAGGTGAAACACGTTTTCCCTCTATAACTAGAAACCCTCTTATGAGTTAACTAGTTCTCTAGAGCAACATCTCATTTGTAATCTTTAGTTTCAAACAAGGCCATTTAAAGATCAAGGTGGCATAACGAATTTTGATAAAGTACATTCATATTCAAATCACATTGGAATTCAAATCCATACATAAATACTAACTATAGAAACGTATAATTACTCAATTATGTTTGACAGACTCTCGATTGTAAATGTTCTCACACCTTTATGTTAGCCTCCTTTACTCGACACTTAAAAATGTCAAATTGTTAAGACTCAAAACACATATCACAACTACATATTACATCTTACCCCAATCTATTGACACATTAGGTATTTGGTTCAAGAAAACCCATTCTTTTTAATCCTTCAACCTCTTACCTCTATCTTTATAATTAATACACATGAGTAAGGTTTGGATCCATTCCATCTATACATGGTATCAAACACTAGTTACTCATTCAAGGAGGATGAAAGCCCCAAAACCAACTAATTAGATCAATAACCCCAATTCTCTATAACTTGATTATGATAATCTCCCGTCACATTCAATGGTTTAAACATATTTAAGGGAGCATATTTAAAACAAGTATAACAATTTTTGCTCATTCAACATAGATTTACTAAACCACCCCTATCGAAACCTAAAAAAATGGAGTACAAAATAATCTATTCATCAACAATAGAGTTTACATACCCTGATAACATCATACACAAGAAACATGTCATCCTTAATAACTAATAAGTAACATGAATCCTCAAGCAGTACTCATAATCTCTTCGCTAACTACTAACTTTAAACACATCAAAGTTTAGATTTTTGTTTAGATTTTCACTTACCAAACTGGTTACTCATTCAAGGATGAAGAAAACTCCTTAATTACATTTCTAGTTTTCCTCTCGTTTCACCACCCAAGGCACATCCTCACACATATTTTTTCTTTTTATTTTTGAGGCTTTGTGGTTTACACCCTTTTAGCTAGAATTAAATTAGGCCCCTCATTACTTATATATGCTAGTTTTTACCTAAACTTTAAGGCCCGTCACTAAACAATAAAGCTAACATACGTAATATTTAATTAACCCTTAACTACATATTAATAAACAATTAAATATAAATTTCAATATAAATTAAAACCCTTCTCAATATTAAAACATTTAATATAGTTCGGAAAAAAATATTAAAACATTTAATAGTTTATACGAAAAATAGGATGCCACATACTAGACAAGCCAATCCAAGCCTGAGTTGGATTAAGTTCAAGCTCGGCTTATTTTGAATTACAACTTCATTTTTAAAGTTTGAGCTCAAACTTATTTTATTATTTTTCCAATTAATGTATATACATTTCTAATTATATTTGTATATTTTAAGAAAACCTTCACGAGCTTAAATTTGACTCGAGCTCATGTGCAACTTTTTAAACACGCCAAAGCTCGACAGTTCATTGTAAAATTAATGCATTAAAGTCCAAAATAGGTTAAATTTAAAACTTAAATGCAAACTAGGCTTGTCATTTCTAATGTGGTAGGAAGCCTGAGTTTTTTAATGGAGATCAAGGTTCGATCCTTACAGACAACACTTTGAGGAGGACATGAGTGGCTCCATGAAAGAAAACCGGATTTTTGTGATCTTCAGTTCGATTCTGAGGCGTCCGTTTTTACCACTATCGGGCCTTCAGGCGGATGAGTTTTCTCTGGAACTGTAAATAACTTGGAGGCGCTTAAGCAGGGGCGGACCCACATAGACCCGATCGGGGTCTCGGGACACCAATGTTTTTTGAAAATTACTTAGAAACGGTATATTAAATTTTGTAAGGACCCCATAAAAATTAATACTTGGAACCCATACTATTATGTTTTGGTCATGTATGTAAGATAATATATATAGCTTACATTTATGTTTTTCGGATATGAATAAAAATGAGTTAAAAGTCTATATTCTATCTAGTTTCTAATCTAGATTCTTTCTACTTACTCGTTCCCAATGACATCATATTTCCATGTTTTATTATGTTCCTCGCCTCACCTCGACCCGACCCGAATAACGACCCGAAAATTTTTGTAAACCGAAAAAATTGGGACCCTATTGGCAAAAAATCATGGGTCCGCCACTGCGGTTCCGTACGGATGAGTTGGGCAAGCTGGCGGTGGCCTTTTGTCATTGGGTCACCTTGTACGAAGTACCTAGGCAATTCTTTGTTTATTGGCCGTTCAAAAAAAATGTAAACTAGGCTCTTTAAGGCTCAACGATCCTAAACAATCTTTCCGTAATAGGCTTTATAACTAAACGAGTTTTGTTTGGATGTTTGTCTTGGCTCATTTAAAGATTTTTATGTATTCGATGTCGAGTAGCTGATGAGTGGCATGACCCGACAAACAGCCCGGTTCGCGTTCTTCTTGATCCGGAAGAAATACGCCGGTTCGTATGGGTACGTGGAAGTAAATTGCCGGTTCGTAAGGTTTATACTTTATACCGAACTGAAACGAATTAACGTTGGGGGGAGGTCATCACTATCAAATCAAATGGCGGCCATCTTAGCTCGCAAGTCCATCTCTGCTCTTCGTTACCGTCACCTCGTAAGATCCATCCTATTCTCTTTTTCTCTCTCACCAACACACCTTCTAAATATTATTATTATTATTATTAGGGCATGCTTAAGATCACACAAATTGGATTTTTTAGGGTTTAGGATTCGTTGTGTATATACTCGATAGAAGCTGCCTTTTGATTTTCATTTGTTATGTTTTCGATAGATCCAGCTATTATTGTATCTAGCTTTTCAGATTATTTGGGTTTTGTTCAATTAGTTTAGGGCTCATACAATTCCTAACCTGTTTAAGGAAAAACTACACCATGTAAATTTAAACTTTTTTTTAAATTGTAAAAATAAGTAGGCTAGGCTCTATCATTTCTCCGTCTTGGTGCACATGAAACGTAGAACTGTGATATAGACATGCGATAAGACTTGTTTTGCCAACCGGTATTTTTTTACTTAGGGGGTGTCTGGGATTCCTGATTTTACCTCTTTATGACTTATTTAAGTAATAAGTTATAAGTTACTAAGTTGTAACTTATGACTTATACACTCACAAAACCTAACTTTCCCAAACACCTTATAATCTATAATTATAAGGAGGTAAAATAAGGAATCCCATACACCCCCTTAGTTGTGTGTAATTATAGTTTTGTTCTAATTTAAGGTAGCATTTGGGATATGTTTACCAAAAATATGTTTCATTTTCTTATAGAGGGAAGATGAGTTACTTATCAAATCTGTTTTAGATGTGGGGGCTGGAGCTCTAACTTACTCTACAAAACCAATTTGATTTCCAAAATTTATGAATGCTCATTTTGTATTTGAACGTCTCAAAACTTAAAACAAATTTAAGTAGAAAATTATATGGTAATGGAATTGGGGATGCTGAATTTGTGACTTGATCTATCATCTATGTTAATATCGTCTTTCAAGGTTTACTAGCTTTAGATTCTTATAATTGATATATATATATATATATATATATTAATGTCTAAACTGAAAACCATTTCCAAGATCTTGGTTGGTTAATGTCGTGATGATATGCTTCTCCCGTCTTATTACCAGGCTGTGTCAGGACAAGCATTGCAGGGTTTTAACATCTGTGAGCCAGTGACTGGTGCACGCTCGTTCGCGACCAAACACTCTTTTTCTACTGATAAAGGTATGAGTTAGACTATAAATGTTTTTCTATTCAGTATCAGGATAACAATGCATAATTGTGGTCCTGTTGATGTTAATATCACACAAACACGACTGAGTTTTGAGGAATACTCGCGTCGACTCTTTTCTGATTTATTGAATTGAAAAGCGTATGCACATGATTATACCATAATCTCGGTATTTAAACACAATTGACTCAACCTAATTGACTCCAAATACAATTCCTACAACTAAGGAGATGATAACACAATAATAAAACAAAATGATAACAATCAAATCAAAAGACCTACTGCAACAATTTGACCCAAACACCGACTTTGACTTGACCAATTTTGACCCTTACGGAAATTAACCAGCAATAAATTGGTATGCATGTATGCTATTTTAAGACAGTTTTAAGGAATGAGAGTCTTGTATATCCTGGAGTGAAGAGATTACTTATTGGATACATGTGATAACCTACTAGATTGTGTAACGAGAAGTCAAGAACTTGGTAAATGGTACATTATTGGTAAGTTGTGTAGTTTCTTAGTTGGTGTCAACGTATCAGCATAGTTGTCAATAGCGAGAATGGCGTTCTTCATAGTGAACAAGTATTTTGCTGCTATTTGATGTATAGCGCCTTAATAGCGTGACATAGCGATGGTTAGGTTTTTTTTTTCTTTTTAATCTTTTTAGAAATATCAACAACCGAATTTTTAGGCTTTAAAATCGATTCAACAGCACCAAACTCAAACCAGTTCTACCATAAAAACTCAATTTTGTGAATGAAACTCCTATTTCTTAAAAAATGTTTAATACCTTATCGCTAAACATCAAATAGCGCCTGCTATTTCATCGCTATCGTTACGTAGTGTATAGGTAGGTCGCTGCCGCTATTGACTGCTATTCACTGTTGAACTATGCGTAACAGTAAATAAGACCAATAAAACAGGTATTTTAATACATAAGCATAGTTAGGGTAAGTAACAACTGGATCCAAGGAGCAAGTGGTTATTGTGTATCTACTTAAGTGTCTGGGAAATTTGGTGTGTCGATATTGGCTAACTTAACGGAAAACAAAAGGTTAATTGCCCCTTTTAGAGGATATAGAAACCTATAAGAAACATGGTTTTCAAAGGACAAGCTATAAACACTGGATACAAGCTCTAGTTGGTATGTGACACTCATATTTAATCATCTAACTGTTTTCTTGTAAATACCCTCCAAACTGCATAAAGAATATACATACTTTTTGAAAGAACTTTTAATTTACTCTTTTGTGACACATTGAATTAACATTGTCGTCTCTTGCATCGAGAAATCTGTCAGAATCTTGTAACTGCATGTCCCATAGAGCATAATTGTGGTCATGAATATCATTTGACTCTATTTGACCTTTTCTCTTTTGTCCAATCCCAGACGATGAAGAAAGAGAGAAACTTGCCAAGGAGATCTCAAAAGATTGGAGTTCTGGTACTTAAATACGGAATTCTTTTTTCCAACGTATTTCTTTTTATCAAGTTATATATAATTTTCTAAATTTCATACTTTTTTATTGTTGTTGATCATGTACAGTTTTTGAGCGAAGCATTAATACACTATTTCTGACTGAACTCGTTCGCGGTTTGTCTCTAACACTAAAATACTTCTTCGAACCCAAAGTTACCGTAAGTATTTGACTCTAATTATTTTACTTCCATGTCTTTATTGTCTTTTATAATTCCAAATACTTTGTAACTAAATGTAATACACAATTGATACTTTTATGCAGATTAATTACCCGTTTGAAAAGGGTCCTCTGAGCCCTCGTTTCCGAGGAGAACACGCTCTCAGACGTTATCCAACCGGAGAGGAACGTTGCATTGCCTGCAAACTGTGTGAAGCTGTAACTACTACCTTTCTGTATTTACTGTTATTTATTTCAACAATATAGTTTTTATAATCGTATCAAATATTTGTTGCATATTAGATATGCCCAGCTCAAGCCATCACTATTGAAGCCGAGGAACGTGAAGATGGGAGCCGTAGAACAACAAGGTGAAAATAATTTTGACTTCTCTCTCTCTCTCTCTCACACACACACACGCACTACTAACACATACTGTTTGAATGTGACAGGTATGATATAGACATGACAAAGTGTATCTACTGTGGATTTTGCCAAGAAGCATGTCCTGTTGATGCAATTGTTGAAGGACCAAACTTTGAGTTTGCTACCGAGACTCACGAGGTAAGCTTCAATGTTCTACATGTCTTTTGACCAATTACAGAGATCTTATCATGTGTATTATTTTTACAGGAGCTTTTATATGACAAGGAGAAGCTGCTTGAAAATGGTGACAGGTGGGAAACCGAGATAGCTGAGAATCTAAGATCGGAGAGTTTGTATCGTTAACCGGTGTTCCGCTTTCATAATCTTGTCGCTAGAATAAAGTGAAGGCGATTCTGCAAAATGTTCTGATCATGTGATGTATGAGCACGTGACAGTCAGTGTGTTGTCCTTTTGTGTTTATGTGAAGGCATGATGATGCATCGATGCTTTCAAGATAATTCCTGTATTGTGATTTAAGCAGTTTGATTGTAGAAAATTTTCTACCGTTTTTTTTGTTCATTTATAATAATATAAACGGAGCACATTTTGTTCATCATTCCATCTTTATTCATGTTTTTGTTTGAAGTTTCTGGGCAACAATTTTGCATAAATCTCAAACCCAGAACAAGCACATCTCCCCCTCCCCCCCCCCCCCCCCCCCAGTTATCAAAGGCGCATAGGCCTCGCCTGGGGCCTAGGCGCAAAATAAGTGAGGGACTAAGACAATAAAAGCGCACTTAAATAAAAAGATATAAATATATTATGTGTTAGAAAAATAATACTATTCTTCATATATAATAAACAAAGGCTATTAGTACCAAAAGCTCTTAAAGAGTAGATTCAAATGTAATTCAAAAACTTGAATAACAAACTGTTCAAAGTAAAGTACCCAAATGTTCAAAAAATAAAAACCAAAAGGTCAAAAAGTAATAAATAGTATATGTTCAAATTACTATTGTTCTTGATCCATCGGCAGTAGAGGTGTTGTCACCTTCAAGAAGCTAGGGCCTAGGAACTAGAAGTGCGGATATTGGGGCTGGCCTGGAAAATGGGCCTAGGCACAAGAGGCAAGGGCTTTTAATAACTATGCCCCCCCCCCCCTCCTTCTTTCAACACACATAGGGAGAGGCACTTTTCATTTTATCTTCAACCTAGTCTTTTATTTGATTGGATGCAACTTGTGACTAGACATGACTTTGCATACTTCTAAGGCTGATCAGAAATCGAGTTTACCCGGAAACCTGGACCGATGAATGCTCGAAACAGGACAGTATGTTGTACTGTGGTTGATCTTCGGTTCATATACTATGAACTTTTTGGGTTCAGTTTGTCCTTGAATCATAGATCGAGTGGTAGCGAAGTTCATGAAACCAGACTGAGGGAATTATAACACGAAGCAAATTTGAGGCCGAAGTCCAACAATTTAAACCTTTCAAAACTAGTAAGATGTGACAATCTATGTTTAGCTTGATATCTTGCAAACATGTTTAGAACATTGTGCCAGGTCTCTGCTGCAGTTTAGCAGATTAATAGACCTAGTATATCATTGTAAGGTTCTTGATTAACATTATAGCAGTATGAATGGATGGATTAAATTCAAACATCTTATGAATATGTGTGAAGACCTATAAAAAGCTGAGCTCACTCTTGGAGCTCATCTTAAACTTCAAAGTTAACCAATTACTCAAATTCATTGCCTATTGCATAATTAGTAAACCCAAATATATATATCAACATGTATTTGCACTAGTAGGGCATCTCCTCTTATCCTCTTTAGAAGAAAAAAGTCTTATCTATGGTTCCGCTCCTGTAATCATTCTCAAGTAGGAACACAGAACACAAATAAGGTGTCAAACTAAGCTTTAGGAGTTCTCCTAAGACTTTAAGGAGATTAATTAAGCTTATAGACATAATGAGGATGGTGTGGATCCAAAAGCCTTGTGTTTGACATGCATTTTTCCTCTTTTAATTTGTGGAGTTGATTCGTAGATTTCGGAGGCAAAATGGGCTCTTAAAATAGAAACTTATTTGTAAAAGTTCATTAGTATGATGATAATTTTTATTGTAATAAACAAAACAAAATTTCCGTAGCAGAATGATAATTTTACATAGTTAAATGAATCGTGAGTCTCTCTTAGCATTTTCTGAAAGCAAATTAATTTGTTGAGCTCTTCATAGAACATAATCTCTGATGTAAGTAATATAAATTAAAAAAATCCTATTAAACAAACTCAAAGAAAGTTTCCCAAACATGTTACGATTTGATTGCAATTTTGATGAATTTGCTGTTTGCGGTGGTAAAGTACGCCAGTGAGGACCGAGGACTAAGCATGCGGCTTTGCTTTATTCTATGGGTTCTAGACTTCTAGTCTTTGAGCCCCCATCAATGAATCAACTAATCAAGGCCTTGCACTTGTTACTTTGTTTCTAATTTAAATCTTCAGTTACATTCGATTAATGCAAATTTCAAGGAATCCTAGAAGGATAAAGCATAACTGATGAACAAATTGATCTACGGTATATAAAGGAGTAAAAAATCGTGGTCCCCGTGTGGTCGCCCACCCAACACCCCACATGCAAGGGTCGGCAGCAAGGGTCGGCCCTGCCGACTTACATTGAGGAATTTACTCTTAACATCCCTTTGATAGACTTTGAAGTCTATGGATGCTGCAAATTATAGGAAATATTTATTCACCTAACGCTGCAACAAGTGCGAATGTCTCGACATTATATATTTATATATCCCTCCCTTCCTCTTGGCAATAACCTTGTGCAACCAACATTGCTTTATTTCTTTCAACTGTTGCACTCTTATCTTTTTTGTTCGTAGAGATTAAAGTAGTGTCGATCGATAGGGTACTTAGAGGCAGCCCACCGAGAGTCTATGCTATTTTCTTTTAAACTGAACAGGGTGTTTTGCATATCATTGATCCAGATGCTGTCCTTCACTACTTCTTGAATCATCTTAGGTTCTAGTTGAGATATGAAACAAAAAAAAACATTCATTAATAGTACCCTTCCTTTTTCCAAGTCCTAGAGCGAGATCACCAAATCACCAATTGCACTATTGGTTGGAAGATCATTCATCCATAAGTTTCAAAACTCGTAGGGTTGAATACCTCTAATGAATCGTGGAGATCACTTTCAGATTGAAATATTTTGTGGGCACTCATGAGAATTCAATCGGACAATTCACTGAGAAACCAAGAACAAATATGCAGTTATGTTATGAAAACAACTAGAATTAGACCAAGCCGTTCTTATACATGTAGTTAACCATCATAACATTTTGTTAAAACTTTCTAACTCTTAGTGAAATAGGTTGCTAGTTAGCTTTTATAACTACCAACGGTCATTCACTTGAATTAGTGAAAAATCTATCGGTATAGTTACCGCTGATGACCATATATATGTTAAAGATGACCGGCTACCACTAATGACGAGTAACCATTATTGATCGATAGAATTTACTTTTGACGCCTATTTCCTATTTATATACCAAGTTGCCACTCATCAGTAGTTACTTATACCACTCATGATTACCATCCATAACTATTTACAACCAATGGTCAGGTGCCATCAACTATGCAAATCTGAAGCAAGTTCTAGTAGCATTTCAATAAAGTAACATGAAATTTTCCACCAGGGCTAGAGCCCCTTGGAACCCTATCCAAAAGGATTTCCAACTCAGATCGAATATAGTTGGCGATTAGGACCTGAAGTGATATTTCTAAGAGACAGCTATTGGTTTTTATCTTGTATAGTGTTCCGCGTGTTGGTAACTAGCTAGCGTAGGGTTATTCGATGTACATATTAATATTAACTAGTTAGAGTACCATGTATGTAACCAGGAAACACACTAGAATAAGAAAAAAGAATCTCAGTCCTTGTCCATGGATTAAGACATCTTGTGTTTGTTTTTTACATCGTTTTACTGTGTTTTTTCAGACAAATAAACTGAGATACTTACTTCAGGAGATAGAATGTTATTATGTCATACTTTTTGGCTAGTGAAAACCAATCATTGTACGGCCAAATGCACAGCTGGCTAGTTAAGAATTTTTTGACAGGACAAGGTACACCATTTAGATAAGCATGTATTATTCTTTTTTTTTTGGGTGAACAAGAAGGCTATTTATTTTTACTGAACTGGTGAGTTGTAGACTTGTAGTTATAATTAGGATGAGATATGAACCGATAAAATTATTATATTAATTAATTCTTTCACGGTATCAGCGTCAAGAACGAACATACACAACAAAAGTGCCCGTGTTGTTTTCGTGTTAAAATAATAGTCTTGATCATACTTAAGGATGGATGTTGTTTCCTTCTACTGGCATGCTTACAACTTAAGGCACTGACTTAAATTGATTTACCTAACTACATATGAGATAGTAGATCTCCATAAACCAAACCACTAGATTGTAAATGATTTTGGACTTAATATACCATATAACAATCCTTGATCCCACTTTCTTTTCCTTCTGTTTTTTTAAAGCACAAGGTACCCCGGTAACTTTTAATTAAAAAAAAAAATTAGGCCAGACGAGTTTAATAAGCCCAGCCCAATGAATCCTAACTTGGGTATGTTCTGGATCTATAAAAAGGCGCATTGGCACCTATTGTCACATATGAGATGATCTTGATATATACTTGGTCTTCTCTCTCTCCACTTTCCACCATTATTAATTTGCATAAAACTCTAGGCATTAACTTTATATGTCAAGTTTTTGAGTGCTTGCATAACATCTAGCTCAATGTCTTCGCGTGGGTCAGCTTCATGGACTGTGAAGCAGAATAAGGACTTTGAAGAGGCTTTGGCTGTGTTTGACAAAGACACCCCGGACCGCTGGCACAATGTTGCTAAGGCTGTCGGTGGGAAGACCGCAGAGGAAGTGAAGAGGCACTATGAAATTCTTGTGGAGGATGTGAAGCACATTGAGAGTGGTCAAGTTCCTTTCCCGAATTATAGGACCACTAACGACGCATGATCAAGGTAAAGTAGTAATTACGATGAGCTGGAAAACTTAACTTAGAATACTCTATACTCCATCATACATGTAACCAAGGGTATAATGACCAGATATATACCTAGCTATCACTTTCTTAATAAATACAATGCCCCCATTTTAGTTTGTTACCATGTTATAGTAGCACGTTGACTTTAGTTCATATGCATAATAGAAATATAAGTCTTAAACATAAATAATTATGTTCCGTATAAAACAAGCTAATGGCATAGCTCAAATTTTGTCATGCCTACGCTACTTAACTCCATTGTTCTTAACAATTATTGTAACATCTATAGAATTATGCAGTCGCAGACTCAGGAAAATTTTCACGAGTCAGAAGATGATCGATATCAAAATTTCATAGGGGTAGGACAGGATTTTAATATATATATATATGTCCCTAAAATTGTTTTTTACATGGTACGACTGACCCCTACACTTATAGCGTAGGCCCGCCAATGAAATTATGAGATGTTATTGATAGCTCAGTTAGTCAGCTCGAAGAATCACTAGTACAAAAATGGTAATGTTTTAGGCGGTAAAACGCTTGTTTTAGGCGGTTTATAGACCGCCCAAATAACCATCGCCCAAAAAAACGAAGAGCTATTCTAAGCGGTTCCCAAACCGCTCGAAATAGAACATGACCGCTTAAAAAAGAGGCCACGAATTAGCAAGAAATGATCGCCCAAAATGTGTATATTACCGCCCAAAATGTCATACCAATCAACCCAGGTGTGAACCGCCCAAATTGAGTGTGAACCGCCCAAATTAAAGTGACAAATGAAATAATAATATTTTATTTCAATTCATTCCAAAACTAGCATTAAATTTATATAAATTTTATAATTGTGTACACATTCAGCAAGAAGAAAAACAAAACCACACAAATTCAACAAAAGCTTGATATCAATAAAACATACATAGCTCAGAAAACGTACTTGTTCAAACACGATTACAAAACCTACTTGTTCAAACACGATTACAAAGCCTACTTGTTCAATCACGATTCTAAACTAAGCTTTATCGCCCTCATATTGTCATCAAATACGGAAATAAAGAACCGCGTCATGATATTCTCGATCAACTTGCCGATTTCCTCAGGTGTCACATTTGTTGTATCATTCCAAATCTAAAAAAAATACAAAAAAAGAAAAACGAGTATTGTAACAAAGTCAATATATCAATTAAACCCAAAACCTAATATCATCCAAACCCAAGTAATTTGAAACTTTAAGATATGTTCAAATCATCAAAAAACCAAAAGCCAAATAATATACGCGAAACTCGAATAATCAACCGTAAACCCGATTAACCAAAACAACGCTTAAATCAAAGTATATAAATATATAATAGAGTACTTACCTTGTTAGGAAAACTAAATTGCAAGCTGATAACGAACTCGAACATATTTCTTATTACCAAGTATCCGCACTCCCAAGATCCATCCTGTTGCTTACACTACATAGAATTAAAAGAGAAATTTAATTAATAAATAATCAATCAATTATATTGCAAAATACAAGATAATTAATCCATATAATATGCATAACATACCTTAATCATATTCCAAGTAAATGCACCTCCAAAAGAAGCTTCTATTGCTTTTGAAAGAGGATAATCAGTTTTGTTCTTTTCCCCCCTAACTGAAACTGAATCTAAAATCCAACATTTATGTTCCATAGGAGAAATGATAAACAACACCCAGTGCATGCTGTACAAAAGAAAGATAAAAGTCATTACAAAAATCCAACCTTTATGTTCCATATGAAAGTCAGTTTAAAAGATTTGATCATAAAATAAAGAAAATTAAATAGATTACACTAAAAGACAATAAAACATATATTACCTATGGAAAAATGGTGCAATAAAATATTTTTTGTTGTGATGAAGTTTGTAGACCTGAACTAAGTGCTCTTTAACACTTGCAAAATTTTTGTTGCACTCTTCGCCAGTTATTTTTTGGGCATTGAAAAAGGCGACTTGAATATCTCGAGTATCTTGATTTTGCAAAGTATACAAATACCTTATATCAAGAAAAATAAATAGTACAATATGTTAAAAATTCAACAGTATTTACAAAATATATATAATTGTAGATAAAAATAATAAACAAAACTTACATTTGGCACCAATGTAGCATGCTAGCATCAAGCCACCCGTTAGCTAAACACTGCAACATCGCCTCATATTCAACGTGATCATTTAGTGTACCAAACTCGGTCTCGGGGTACATCCCCTTAGGCACATTAACCTCAACGCTCAACTCGTCAGCAAAGAGTAACTAACTATTTGCAACTGGACAATTTAAAAAATATTTTTCAAATACTTCAATATTATTTACTGGATGAAAATGGTCAAATTTATAATCCCTATTCATGTAGTAACATCATTTTAAATCCATTCAATTTGAATTGGTATTTTCTCCATTACAATTATTGTGAAGAGACATATACAATCGTTAATCTTGGGCAATTTCTTTGTCAAAATGTATGTATAGCAAAAAAAGGTCCGCATTTAAAATCAGGTCAAGTTCTAATTATTCAAGTTGACTCTGTGGTAATACGATCAGCTAAGCCTTATTTGGCCACTCCAGGAGCAACTGTTCATGGACATTATGGGGAAATCCTTTATGAAGGAGATACATTAGTCACATTTATATATGAAAAATCAAGATCTGTAGTGTGTTAATCGTGATGCCAATGCTTTAATTTTATCAGGTCGCTTTGTCAAGATCTTACGTATGGCAGTTTGTATGTCTTGTTGGAGCTTTGACAACTTTGGAGCGGGAGGTTGTTTAACAAGAACTTCAGTGTAGAACTACATTATTAAAAAACATACACTACATTATTAACGAAAGATTTTCATAACTATGATACTAAAAAATATATATAACATATAACATATATAAGTTGTTGATTACCATCATATCTAGTTCTTTTGAAGCATCAGCATCATGTTGGGTGGAAAAAGATGCACCCGAAATAAACTACATTAATTAAAAAAACATATTATTAGTGCAATGGTTCTATATATATATATATAGAGAGAGAGAGAGAGAGTAAGAATTTGAGTTGTGGATTACCATATCCTCAAAATTTTCAAAGGTAGTCGAATCAGCTTGATGATAAGTTAAGTTTTGTTCATCGACTTGACCAAACAACAAAAACAAATGAACATAAATAAAAAAAATAATATCATTATCCATTGCCCATTCCCAAGTAACTCGACCTCTAACCTGTGGTATATAACATGAAACATGGTCTGCTGATTGTATCAACGGTTCGTTACAGGAAGTTGCATATGTGCTTGGAAGCTACAATTGAAGAAACATATAAGAAGCCATATTAAAAAAATAAAGAAAGAAATATGTAATTCGTATATTAAATTACCTTTATTGCAAAACGTGGCCACTGGATAAATGATCCACGGGCTTTACCTAAATTTGTAAGCTCATTGTAGCACGAAACTTTAGGGAGAGGTGTGCACTCAAAATTTAGATCGATGCTATCAACTTTGACTTTCACTTAGCCCTCGTCCATTTTTTCCTCATTTAAAGCCCTATCCACAGTAGGATACACAAGCCCTGTACCGACTATTTTTTCTTCACCGGAAGAGTAAGGGAATAACAACTCACAAGAAGTACACTCCTACAAGATGATATAGCATATATTAAACACAACATATTAACATACATAAATATAACTACAAATATAACTACCTCGATCACTGGATAATGGATATGAGATCCTCCAGACGTGTCACTCGCTCCACGAATACTAGGGCTCGAGTCCACGCCCCTAAAACTTCTTGCGGTAGGCAATTTCTTTTGACTTAGTTGCCCACCGCCTTGAAATAAGCCTCCATGAACCTTTGATGGTGCTGTAATCAAGATATTTAAAAGTAATAAATATGTATATAAGTATTAAGTAGAAAAATACAATACACACACACATATATATATATATGTGTGTGTGTGTGTGTGATGTATTACCTATTATATGAGAAGTCGTACGTGAACGCCCTCCATGCTCAGGTCCTAATAACCTAGTTAGTGGATCCTCCTTCCCAGAAAAATAGCTGCCATCTTCAATCATTTCTTTTTCAAATTCAGCCTATAGAATATATATACAACTGTTTAAATCTTACTATAATATATGTATATATATATTCATATATACTTACTAGATATTCAGACGATGTCTTCGTATTTTCTTCAAGTTTATACTCGTTAGTTATTTTGTCTCTTGTTTCTTTGCTCGCGATCCACTTTTTGAAGTGCTTGTCTTGAATATTTTGTAGACATGTATACTTTGGTAAAAGTTTAGACCATATAGATTCAACGTCCAAATTTGCAAACCCATGGCGCCCTAAGCAATTATGATTTATGTTCGCGTTCGCACTTGCCGTTGCCTTTCCACTTTTTTTCTTCACATAAAAAAACAAATAGTTATTAATTGTTATAAATATATAACATAATAATAATAATAACTAATTCACATGTACCAAAAATTCCTGGCTAGTTCTTTCGACAACGAAGTCTTCCCAATGTTCTTTTTCGAGATTTGGGTACGTGTCGAAAGGTTTTAGTTGCTTCCTTACATAGTGCGTTGTAAGATAACTTCACCAATCCGTATAATCTTTTCTTGCTTTTTAAGCATCATATGTTTAGGAGCATCACTTTTAATATTCCATGTTGTCTAAATATTTATAAAACAAAAAACTGTACATAATATAATTCATGTTTCTAATAAATTATAAAAAATAAAATAATATAATATAATACCTTGATATCCATCCATAACTCTTCCCATTTATGATTTTCAATTTTATCGCCTGGAATATGGTAAGAAAAGTCGGCCTTTAATTTCACTCCGAACCATGTAGTGAAATCGTTCGTGTTCTTCCCTACTGCTTGCATATCATTATTTAATTCAATTGTGTAATCACAGTCCTTCTTTGAAAAGGTAGCACCCTTACATTTCCTACGATGCGTCATTTTACCCACTAAACAGCAAAACAAAAAACAAATTAAGAAACAAATAAGACATGCTTACACGCAAACTAGCTAGAATATTAAACTAAACACTTAAAAGAGGAAATTAATATACTTACAAATACCGGTTTCAAGGGTTCACGGATTCATAAATTAACAGGTACTGGTTTCTACATATGCACTAAAATCATACAGCAGGGGGCACATAATGGCTCTTGAGTAAATCTCAAGAACATAATATAATCTGACATCAAGGGTCCACACCCAAACATAAAGGAGAAACCATAACCTTTCAAAGCTCAAAATTGACCAATTTTTTCACTATAAGCTCCTACACAAATCCACAACCTAAGCTTCTGAAACAACATGGAATTTCTTTCAAAATTAAAGGACAAGGGTTCTTACCTGGAGGATGAAAATTATGGGCTTCTTTAAATTAGAGTACATGTTTTGCTTTGCGATGGTGAGTTAGGGCTTTTAAAATGAAAATTGTGGCGGGTTTAGGCTTGATTTGGGTTTGTGGTTTCTGATTTAATTTGGAGGGTTCAAAGGGATGGAGTGGAATTCGAAGATGTTATGTGTGTTTTTGATAGTTCTAGAGTTTATACCTTCACCAAATAAACATATAAAATTTACTGATTAAATTTGGTGGTAACTTAATTAGGCCTTTTAGCAACATATACAAAATTTATGGCTCGTATATATATATATTAATTTCTCCTTTATATTTATAATAACTATCTATTTTCTTCTTGATCTATGGTTTTACATTTAACACAATAAAACAAAACTTGATTGACACATTATTCTTCTTATGTTATTTTGCTTTTGTAATTTATTAATTATGTTTACGATTGGATTAACATAGTGATTGAATTCGGATCGGTTCACATACATCGCCTTAACGCACAAGGTAATATATTTTTCCTGGTTCGACACGGTAATATGTAGGTTTTTTATCGTTGATGTCGACCGAATTCGTATTGGTTCGCCGCATCGTAGAAAGTTTTTATCGTTTGTCTATTCTGGCGAATTCGCATTAGTTCACAATTGCAACGAGCGTTTTTTTGTTAGCCGTAATTTTTTCGTTTTTTAGTTTTAAACATGTTAATTTGTTGTATTTAGGTGTGGATAAAGTCATATTTTTCTTTACTTTCGGTGTCGTAACCCAATACTACCAAATTTATGTCGGTTCGCCACTACAACGCACAATTTTTGTTATGTTAATTTGTTGTATTTGACTGTTAACAAACATTTTTTTGGTTTATTTCCGGTGCCGTAACCCAGCACTAATCGCATTCACCTCAACTCGCAACCGTTTCGCACGAGTTCATATGCTATATGATTGCCAATAACATCAGCCCAGCGCATTACACAACTTTAAAGGAAGCTTGCTGTTTTGTCTTCTTAAGTTTTTTTATTTGGAAGGATTTAAAATATAATTTGACACTCAGCTGGTTGCTGTTAACTTCTTTAACTCGCAAGTTCAAGTTTCTGTTGTGGCTGATAACAAGTTAATAGCTAATTATCAGTTTTATCATTGTTATAATTTTATATTTGCTTATTAAGTTATTTTTAGGGGGTGTTTGGGATTTCTTATTTTACCTCCTTATAACTTTTCATTAAGTTAATAAGTTATAAAGGTGTAACTTATGGAATTTTTCTATCACAATATAAGCAATCCCAAACACCTTATTACTTTTCAAAAAGTTAATAAGTTATAAGTTGGTAAAAATAAGCAATCCCAAACACCCCCTTAATATACTTCTTAGGCTTACTAATTTATGTTTATGATTTAGTTTCGGTAATGTTGATACATACCGAATTTGCGCCGTTTCAAAGTGTCAATGCGCAGATTTTGTTACGGTGTTGTAACCCAGTATCAACTGAATTTGTGTCAATTCGTCACCACAAGACGCGTTTTTTGTTTTGTATTTTTTAATATGTTAATTTGTTGTATTTAAGCGTTGACGAATTTGGTTTTTTTACTGACTACAACATCAGCCTGGCGCAACGCGCCAAGAGTATTACCTAGTTATCTAATATAATTAAGTAGGACACAGTCGGTGCCACAAGAGAGATTTAAGTTTTTTTTATTGTTTTTTTAGTTTTTTTGCAATTTGAGTTTTATCTATTTTTCTTTTTCCTTTATGTATATATATATTGAATAAATGAGACCCGGTGCCATAAGATCATTTTAAAGTTCTTTTATTGCTTTTTCCGATTTTGCAATTTGGTCTTTACTAGGGATGAGCACGGTACCGTACCGGTACCGAAAATACCGATCCCGAAAATCTCAAATTCTTGGTACCGGTACCGAAATATTTGGTTCGGTACCAGTATCGAGGGTAAAAAATCGGAAAATACCGGTACCGTACCGATCCCGAAACTTAAAACTTTGGTACTGATTCGGTATCGACGGTACCAAATCGGTACCGAAATCAGCACCGGTACTGGGACGGTACCGGTACCGATTTTGCTCATCCCTAGTCTTTGCTGGTTAGGTTTGTTGGGGTACCCGCACTAAATCCACGCCAATAATAATAGCGGAACTCGTATAACTTATATACATAAAAAACATCTAAAACGGTTTTTATTCAATCAGTAAAACACAGGTATTGCAACGACGACTCGGCATGAAATCTACTGGTAGCGGATATATTCAAAATGGTTCTTGGAATAAACCCAGATAATAAACTTGCCAAACCAAAGTATTTAAAATAAATAAACAAATAAAATTAAAAAAAATAACGAGCTAAAAATATTTCTTAATTCGATCCTGTTTACTTGAGCCACGTCCTCTTGAAGTGCACCTTTATTTCAAAATCCTACAATTATTTAAAAATCTAAGTTACCGACAACAATTTAAAAGATAATATAGAAATGCTAACGGTTCAATACCAAAAAAATTATATACATTTCAAACCTTGATCATCTAGTCTGGCGGTGGATCAACATATATCCCATCGTTGTGATCAGATCATAAGTATGTAGCGCCGTCAGTTGGATTATCTAATGGTTCAACACCAACTAAAAATGGTGGTAGGTCGTCAAAATGGTCGTATTCTTCCTCGTCGACAACATTATCAACACCAAGGATACGTCGTTTACCTTGCAATACAATGTGGTATCTTGGTTTAATCGGGTCATTTACAAAGAACACTTGTGAGCAATGTGAAGCGAGAATAAACGGTTCAGATGCATATCCATTTGTTGTAAGGTTGACAAGTGTAAAACCATATTTGTCAACTTGAATACCTGTTTTATTATTCACCCACTTACATCTGAACATAGGAATTGTGAAAGTTCTGTAATTCAGCTCCCATATTTCTTGGATGACACCATAATAAGAGTCTTTGGCGATTTTTAATCTTGTATCACGATTCGTTATGTCAAATCTGGTTGTTGATGCTATTACTATAACTCTACTATTCTGCATTGTACTTTTCTCATCTTGGTCTTCTGTGTAAAATGTATACCCATTAATGTCATACCCTTGGTAAGATTTTACTCTAAATTCCGGACCTTGCCCCAATGATTTTACAATTGTATCAACTGACTGATCTTCAGTGTCCTTTTTTTTTCATCCATGAAGAAAACTCTTTGTTATGCTGAATTTCATGCCACATTTTGTTCTTATTCGGGTATGTTGATTGTAATAACTTTAAGTGTTCATCAACATACGAAGCAAGAGAAGTCATGTGTTTCAGAACATAAAAATGTGCAAGTTCTAAATTCTCCTTAGCTGGGTTGAGCCATTTCATACCAACACCTCCTTCCCCTTGAAGTTTACCAGAGTGACGAGATTGTGGCAAACCAATATTTTTTACGCCTTCCAAATAACTTGTACAGAACTCAATCACCTCATCAGAAGCATATCCAGTAACAATACTACCCTCAGGCCGATTACGATTTCTTACATAGGATTCTAAGACACCCAAGTATCTTTCGAAAGGGTACATGTAACGCAAAAAATACAGGACCACAAGCTTTGATTTCTCCAACGATATGAATCACAAGATGAACCATCACATCAAAAAAGGACGGCGGGAAGTACTTCTCTAGTTCACAAAGCGTGATGATAATTTCATTTTGCCATGCATCCAGTTCTTCAGGATCAATACATTTTGAGTGAATCATGTTAAAAAACCAACAAAGTTTTGTGATGGTATGTCGTGTGCTCTCTGGTGTCATCAAAACATGACAATCATGAGACTTCATACCAAGTAGTTTATTGTCTTTCATGGACACCAACCTTTTAATGTTTGCAGAATAGCATGATGGAACCTTAATATCATATAAACATTTACAACACTTTGTTTTCTCTGCCTTTGACATTGTATAACACGCGGGGGGTAGATAAACGCGAGTACCGATATCAACAGGGGCAAGCTCTTTACGTATTCCCATTTCTTCCATGTCTTTAAGAGCGTAGATGCTATTTTTTGTTTTTCCAGGAATGTTTAACAATAACCCGAGCAAGCTATCACAAACATTTTTTTTGATATGCATAACATCTAGGCAATGTCTAACCTCTAAATCTCTCCAGTATGGCAAGTTCCAAAAGATTGACATTTTTTTCCAAATGGATCCTTTCTTAGAGCTAGTTCGTTTTCGTTTCCCCAAAACAGTATTTAGATTTTAACTCTTGAAAAAGCATCAAATTTCTTCGGTCTTCTTCAGGTCTCGGTTTCTCCATTAAAGTCCGTCGTGTTCTTTCGATAACCATGACCAGTTGGAAGGAATCTTCGGTGTCCCATGTATACTGTTTTATTACAATTTTTTAACCACACTGAACTTGTCTCATCTTCACAAACAGGACAGGCTTTCTTACCTTTTGTAGTGTATCCAGACAAATTACCATACGCTGGGAAATCATTTATGGTGCAAAATATCATAGCACGCAATTCAAAATATTCCTTCTTATAAGCATCATACACATTTACACCAGAACTCCATAGAGTTTTTAGGTCATCAATCAAAGGGGACAAATAAACATCAATGTTGTTACCAGGTTGTTCTGGACCCTGAATCAACAACGACATCATTATGTATTTTCGTTTCATGCATAACCACGGTGGAAGATTGTAGATGCAAAGAAGAACCGGCCACGTACTATGCTGACTACGAAATTGTCCGAAGGGATTGATTCCGTCCGAACTAAGCCCAAATCTTATGTTTCTAACTTCATTACCAAAATCTGGGTATTTGCTATTAATATTTTTCCATTGAGGTGAATCTGCCACATCATTATGTATTTTCGTTTCATGCATAACCACGGTGGAAGATTGTAGATGCAAAGAAGAACCGGCCACGTACTATGCTGACTACGAAATTGTACGAAGGGATTGATTCCGTCCGAACTAAGCCCAAATCTTATATTTCTAACTTCATTACCAAAATCTGGGTATTTGCTATTAATATTTTTCCATTGAGGTGAATCTGCCACATGTTTTAATTTTCCGTCATCTATACGCTCATCTGAATGCCAACGTAATAATTTTGCGTCTTTCTCATTTGAAAATAATCGTTTTAGTCTCGGTATAATGGGAAAATACCACAATAATTTAGCTGGTGGTCCATTTTTCTTCACATCATTATCATATTTACCAGTTTTATTTTCCCTCTTATACCTTGATGCACCACAATAAACACATTCATGATTGTTCGCATACTCATTTCTATACAACATGCAATCATTCAGACATGCATGTATTCTTTCAACTTCCAATCCCATTGGATTCATCATTTTTTTGCTTGGTAAAACGAAATTGGCAACTCGTTACTTTTTGGAAGCATAATATGCAAAACATCTAATAGATCTGTGAAACTTGTATCACTCCATCTGTTTTTCGCTTTCACATTAAACAACATCAAAACAGCTTCAAGTTTTGAAATCTCAGAATCGTTATATAATGGCTTTTGTGCATCTTCAAATAGATGTTGTAATTTTTCTTTATCATCATCGCCAATATCATTTTCTACATCCTTAAACATGTCATCTAAATTGTCAACATTTTCATTCTCTACATCCTTAAACATGTCATCTAATTTGCCAACATTTTCATTCTCTATATCCTTAAACATGTCATCCAAATTGTTCTCATTTAAATTATCATCACTTAAATTATTTTTATATCCGTCATCATTTAAATTAACAGATGTTGTGACACTGTCAATCCGTGGTTCCCCATGCTTATACCAACATGTGTAATTAGGCATAAAACCATTCACAATCAAATGATGCTCTATATCGTTAATATTTTCAAATCTCTACAAAGTTTTACAAGTCACACAAGGACACCAGATCATTTTAGAGCCAACATTCCTTCTATTAGATTCAGCAGCCTTAAGAAAAGTATAAACACCATTCGTATATATTTCAGAAGGACGTGCACATTTTTACATCCAATATTCTCTACATTCCATATGAAAATTAAAATAATCAAATAAGTTATGTGCAATTTATGTATGGGCCATTAATATGTACCATAAGGTAGCGGATCCTAACCCACTTTTTGAATATTCTATCTCATATGTATACATTTTAACTTGTTGACTATTTAAGAAAAATCGACAGCATTTCCCCTTAACTCCCCAAGTATGCGGATAAACCGCAAACCCGAAGGAGTAGAGGAAAAAACTGTCAGTTTTTTTTCTTAAATAGTTAACAAGTTAAAATGTATACACGTCCTAATGAGATAAAATATTCAAAAAACAGTCCCAACAGGGACAATCCAAAATTTATCTCTATTAGATAAATTTTGGACGGGTATACTCTAAAGGACAATTATATATATATATACACACACACACGCATATAATACATATAGATTAACAATAAAGACCAGTAATGAAGCTAAAATTGTTCGTACCTTTAACGTGATGAGATAGAATAACGAAAAGAAAAGGCTACAACTATTTGATTGTTATCTACAATGAAAAAAATATAATCAATTAATACATATAAAATCAATAGTTAAATGTATGAACAATAAAGTTTATATTTTGATACCTGCTATTATGAAAATGACTTCAATGAAGAAAGAGTAAATTGATTTAGATAGAAGTGACTTAAGAGATATATAAAATGTGATCATTAGCTGTTTAGGATTTATAGTTTATATTAAAATTATCTAGAGTTTATCAAATAATACTTAAAAATAGGTAACAACCCATTCTTTTAAACGGTTTTAAAAGGAATCGCCCAAAATATGTTGAAAGTAGTTGGAGATATTTTTTAAGCCTTCATTTGTTTCTTTTATTCTTTTGAATTAAAAATCGCCCAAAATAACTTGTGTAAGGTTTTTTTAAAAATTGTATAACATATTTAAATAGGAGATTGGCATCAAATTAAATAAAAAAGAACTCTTTTAGGTGGTTAAAAAAGTCACCGCTCAAAACCCAATTTGTAGGTTGAAAATATAAGTATTTTAGGCGGTCATTTCCTTGTTTAGGCGGTTAGCTTAGTGGGAAATAAACAATACATGTTTCAAGTGGTTTTAATATATGGACCGCCCAAAATAGTTCAGTGGACCGCCCAAATAAATCATTTTTGTACTAGTGAATATTACCTTACTGTGGCAGTCATATCAACTATGCTCTAGCAAAAGAAACAAAATCCTTAACAACCAACTTTTGTTTAATAATTGCAAACTCAAGTCATGCAATTGTCTAAACTTTTTCGACTAATAAGTGGTTTAGGATTCGGCGAAGTACCCTGAACTTATCTTAAAGGCTTGTAATTCCCAGTTTGTTATGCCTCTAAGCGAACTCATGCAAGTTTAGACAATATCTTTTGGAGTTCACTTCACTTGTGAGGCAAGCGAACTTGGCAAGTTCGTTTAGAAGAAAAATGAATTCCATAGAGTTTGACATCAAAACTTAACCTGTCATTAACAGTTTTTCACCTAACTCTATGGAGATTGCTTGCCATCCAAGCGAACTGCTTACAGAGGTAGCCAATTGTCTAGAAGGACAAGTACTAAAAGATTGTCCATAAATAATTAGTTGAATCCTAAACCAGCTACTAATTTAAAAAAAATTGCAATCGTCCTTGGGAAACAAACTTAAAAGGATTGAAAATAAACTTGTAAATGAAAAAAAATTAAAAAATTCTAGGGAATACTTATTCATGTTTTACATTTATTAATCTCTTTGCTTAAAACTTAAAATGCAGGACAAAAAAACCTAAAGCACCAAGAAATTAAGCATGGGCATGAATGAGTAGCAATAATAAAGAGGAACGATTATTGTAAATCGGTATCAGCAAAATGATTCCTAATTATATTTGATTCTGTTAAAACTGAGCAGGAAATCTCTATCGTTCTTGGCTTTCCTTAGGTTAATCTACTGCGTGTGTGAAGGTCGAGTTTAATCTTATTTTCCATTTACTTTATGTAATTTTTCTGTAATGAATCGTCTTAATATATATGTATATATGTAAGCCTTATGTGATTCAAATTCGACCCATCTAACATTAAAATGGAAGAAAATGCTAGATTTAAGTAGGGGGTTGAGATTTTTAAATCAAGACAATAGTATAGAGTGCATGAAAATAAACCTTTTATGTTATAGCTAACAAATAAATCTGTGTTGTCAGAACATATACCTATTATGAAAACGCCTGCAATTTGAAACTCAAATTCTATTTCAATGGTGAAGAAGCGTGTATCGACTTACTTGTATACGATCAACGTTCCTCGGGTACGAGTGTGCTATATCACCGATGGTTTTCCGAGATACGAGTTCTTCCACCTACAAAACGAACAGCACCGTGAGCTTACCCCTCAGAAAGGGACAGAGGGGTCCTCTTTGGGGTAATCCTCCGATGTGAGAATCAGGTATTGTAGGAGAAGATAATCAAGATGTGAAAATGAGTAAATGACTTAGAGTATATTTTCTTGCCTTGCCTACAACTGTGGAGGTGGTGTGGTATTTATAGTATTAGGGTTTCCAATGATTGGGCTCAGACCCCATTAGGGCCTTTTTGGCCTCATCTTATTGCTTCGCGCCACGTGTACTTAGGACACCTGGTGCTTTTTCATTGATTATTCTCTGACCAAGGTATTTCACCTGACCCATGTGCCATCACGTGGTGGCACATGGGCTTTGCTGAGTTGTCCACCCTTCATTGGCAGCTGTCAACATCAGCACATTCTTTATTCCTTAAAAGATACCTTCTGGAAGGTTGCCTGATGAGTACAATCATGGTTGTCCTTATCCTGATTTGGATTAGACTATTGTCTCATTTGTTGTATGTCGCTTACGCGCGGCCTTTATGCGCCTATCCCGGGGATGCGCAAGGTCTTCTCTTTATTCTCACAGATGTTTCATGCGCTTGCGCATATGTGATATGCGCCACGCGCAGATGTTTCATGCGCTTGCGCATAGGTTTTGGCTTTGTGTTTTCATGACATCCTGATTTCAAGCCTCTTATGTATATCTTGTGGGTTGACCCGCCCTGCTCGATGTTAAGGCGGGTGCATACCTCTTCAAATGGTTATAAACTTATAATAAACCTTATCCTAATAGTTTTTCTAACTAAAAAAATGTTTCAATGCCATTAGTTAGTTAATGAAATTATGAAAAACATGATTGGCTGGCTCCTATCAAGATAGTAAATTTACTTCGTCAAACATATCAATAAGTAGCAAAAAAATTAACTATCCTATCCACGGTATGACCTCAACACAATAAGTGGTTCCATAGCTTTGTCCTCAACTTCCTCAAATAATCTAGACACACTTTTCTGTTTCTTTCCCTCTCTTTTAGATTTTCTAGGAAATAAAGGACAAACCTGTTGCACAATGCTCCCTCATGCGAAGGGTCGGGGTGTCGGAATGCGCACATCCTTACCTTGCAATTGCAAAGGGGCTGCTTCCACAACTTGAACCCATGACCAATAGAAGAAATTATAAGAAAAAGAATAATAATAGTAATAATGAACAAAAACACATGTAAATGACCATTTTGAATCCAAACACTTGTCCCAACAAGGATCCGCATAGTTTTCTATCTTTCGGCTTAGCATTTAGGGAGTCCGTACTCCTTGAATATTGTAGCTTCACGAATCATTCCTGTTATGTGTTTATACATCAACTGCTCCGTATTGACTTAATATTGGGGATGACTGGCCAACTTCTATATGGGATGTGATAATTAAAGAACTTGTGTAAATTCGTTCAATTTAATATGTATGGTGAAATGTCACACCCGGCCCTGAACGGCGGAAACAGCCGGGCGCGCGCGAGTGGGGGATTGATAATTAAGCACGGGCCATTGCAAACATTCAAAGTAAGATTTTCATTGCGCATGAAATGTTTAATACAAACACATTACATTGTTTAAAAATTACATAAGATCATCCAAGTATAAAAACTGTTGAAGATTTCCACGCCATATCCCTTTGCGCGGCGAGAACAACCACGCGCACCGAAGGGATAGAACTAAAATCTTCCAAAAAGCTAGTTTTAGATGTTCAGCGTGAGGTGCTCTAAGTGTGACTCCATGCGCTACCTAGTTATCTCCTGAAAGACACGTAAAACATTTGAATCAGTATAAACTGAGTGAGTTCACAAGTTTTAGTAACTTGATAAATCGTATTGCATCATAATCGTGATAAAAATCATTCTGAAACATAATTCTGATAGCATCATTATAACACATGCTTGGTAAAACATAGTTCTATCAACATATTCTGATAAAATCGTTCCGCGGGTTACGCGCGAACATTTCTGGGAACTGTGCTCGTCTGTGTAAGTGGCGCTGCCACTACGAGCGAAATAAGTAATACCGTCCCGCGGGTTGCGCGTGGACATTTCTGAAAAGCCGTGCTCGTCTGTGTAAGTGGCGCTGCCACTACGAGTGAATAATACTGTAATACCGTCCCGCGGGTTACGCGCGGACGTTGTGCCGGAAAACAAGGCGCTCGTCTGCGTAAGAGGAGCGACCTCTACGAGCGGGCTCAAACCCATAGTACTGCCCCATGACCATACTAGGCACTCGTCTGTGTAAGAGGTGCGACCCCTACGAGTGGGCGGATCAAACCAGCAGTCCCTACCCTTAGAGTTCCAATGGTAAAGTGATCACTTACTCGGATTCTGGCGCACATACATCGTAAACCATAGATAACCGTTTGCATTGCTCATCATGAAACATAATTTAAACACATAATCGCTTGCATAGCTTGTAAGTATACCATGATAAAACATTATTTAAGTACGTGTCCCTCGCCCCGAAAAAAGTTTAAAAATAGTGAAAACAGTGAAAATAGGGGCTGTGAGACTCACCTGTGGTTCTTGTTAAGGGATTAATCGAGATTCGGGTTTTCTTGGTGTTGGCCTTTGAATTGAAGGTCTAGTAACTGGAACGGAATTGAAAATAACGGATGCTTGGGAGATGTTTAGTGCAAGTTTGCAGTTCTTAAGAGAGAAGTTTTAAGTGTGTTTGGGTGATAATTTAGGTTACATATTTATAGGCAAACTCAAGGGAACACAATCCCTTGCTTTAGGGGATTGTAATCTTTTCATATCTAGGTGTAATGATGATAAAGTATGGAAATTATTATTATTTATTTAAAAGTGGAGTAGTGGATAAAAGATTTTGATTTGATTTGGTCAGGACATGCAGGTCTGTGGTTGGTGGGAGTAGGGTGGCTGACAATTGACTTTTCATGTTACAGTGTGCTTTTTCAGGTACTTTTGTCAGTGTACAGTAAAAAGTGGAAAATCTCTGAAACACGCTACTGTTTCCTTTTGGGCGGGAGTAATCTCCTTACGTCTGGAGAATAGACTAAGTGTTCTGTGCGTATCACTTTGTGCGCATAGCTTTCTGCGTGAAGGACATTTCTTTGCTGCGGGTAGGTGCGTAACCTTCTCGCAGTTAGGGACATTGAGTTTCATTTGTAGATTCTCCAGGTGGTCTTGGTATTTCAACATAGTGATCAGTCATGTTGAAGTCAATTCCATCTTGGAGCTTCAGACAAACTAGCTCTCAATGTTCCCGCCATGCGGGGAGGTTAGTTCCCTTCCGCACGCGCATAAACGATTTAGGATGCACCCGCCTTAGCATCATGCGGGATGGTCAACCCATTAGACAACATAACGTTAAGTTACATGAAAACATAAAGCCAAAACATTCGCGCATGGCGCATATAACATATGCCCACGCTGGTTCTTAACACGGTGCGCTCGCGCAGGGCGCACATAATATGCCCGCGCTGACTAACATGGCGCGCTCGCGCACGGCGCATATAACAAATGCCCGCGCTGATTCTAACATAGCGCGCTCGCGCAGGGCGAACATAACAATTGCCCGCGCTGATTCTATATGGCGCGCATAATATTTACAATCACCTAATTATTAGGTTGATTACTTAGTTTATAGGATTGGGAAATTACCGGGTGTCACATTTTCCCCCTGTTAAGAGAATTTCGTCCCGAAATTTAGGAGACGTTGCTGGCAGAAGCCATGCTCTGAAAGAGGTGTGGGTATTTCATGCGCATCTGGTCTTCTCTTTCCCAAGTGAATTCAGGCCCACGCCTCGAGTTCCATTGAACCTTTACTAACTTGATTCTGCTTCTGCGTAACTTTTGTTCTTTCCAATCGGTTACGGCTAGAGGCTCTTTTACGAAGTGCAGTTGTTTGTCGATGTGAATCTCTTCCAACGGCAAAATCAACGTTTCGTCAGATAAGCACTTTTTGAGGTTGGATATATGGAACGTATCATGAACTCCACTGAGTTCGGCGGGTAAACGGAGTTTATAAGCAACCGGACCGATCCTTTCCAGGATCTCAAATGGTCCAATGTAGCGCGGATTCAACTTTCCTCGCTTGCCGAAACGGGGGACTCCTTTCCATGGAGAGACTTTCAAAAGTACTCTATCCCCTACTTGAAACTCCAACGGTTTCCTTCGCACATCTGCGTAGCTCTTCTGTCTGTCGCGCGCTGTCTTAAGGCGATCCCGTATCTGAAAAATCTTGTCTGTTGTTTCTTGGATCAATTCTGGACCAGTCATTTGCTTGTCACCCACTTCAGCCCAGCACAGTGGGGATCTACACTTGCGCCCATACAAAGCTTCAAACGGCGCAGCCTTGAGGCTTGTGTGATAACTGTTGTTGTAAGAAAATTCAACCAATGGGAGATGAGTATCCCAGCTACCTCCGAAATCGATTGCGCACGCGCGCAGCATATCTTCCAATGTCTGGATTGTTCGCTCGCTTTGTCCATCTGTTTGGGGATGATATGCCATACTCATGTCAAGACGAGTACCTAAAGCCCCTTGTAACGATCTCCAAAATCTTGAGGTGAACCGACTATCTCTATCAGAAATGATGGACACTGGGACTCCATGCTTTGAAACTACTTCTCGAATATACAATCGGGCTAACTTTTCCATCTTATCGGTTTCCTTGATCGGCAGGAAGTGCGCTGACTTAGTTAGCCGATCCACAATAACCCAGATCGTGTCGTAACCCCCAGGTGTCCTTGGCAGTTTGGTGATGAAGTCCATAGAGATTTGTTCCCACTTCCACATGGGAATTTCTGGCTGTTGAAGCAACCCTGATGGTTTCTGGTATTCAGCCTTTACCTTCGAACACGTCAGGCACTTACTGACATATGTCGCGATGGCGCCTTTAAGATTGGGCCACCAATACAGCGCTTTAACATCTTGGTACATCTTGTCTGCGCCAGGATGTACGGAATACCGCGTCTTGTGAGCTTCGTTTAATACTTGCTCGCGCAATCCTCCCTTGAGAGGGACCCATATGCGGTTAGCGAAATATAGATTGCCGTTCTCTTTAAGTTCCAAACTCTTAATCATACCCCCAAGGCATTCGTTTTTAACAAACTCTGGTTTCAAGGCTTCTTGCTGAGCGTCTCGGATGCGGGTAGACAGATCTGCGTGAATGGTCAACCTTAGAGCCTTGACTCGTAGCGTTTTTATTCGCTCCTTCCTACTTAGCGCGTCTGCTACCACATTCGCCTTTCCAGGGTGGTACTTAATTTCACAATCATAATCATTCAACAACTCCACCCATCTTCGTTGCCTCATGTTTAAATCATTTTGATCAAATATATGTTGAAGGCTCTTGTGATCCGTAAAGATTATACACTTTGTACCATAGAGGTAATGGCGCCAAATCTTTAGCGCGAAGACAACCGCTCCAAGTTCCAGATCATGCGTTGTGTAGTTCTTTTCATTGGCCTTGAGTTGGCGCGAGGCATATGCTATGACTTTGTTTCGCTGCATAAGGACACATCCGAGTCCCTGATGTGAAGCGTCGCAGTAAACGACGATGTCATCCGTCCCCTCGGGCAGAGACAGAATTGGCGCACTACATAACTTCTGTTTTAACATTTGAAATGCTGTTTCCTGATTTTCGCCCCAAACAAACTTCTTGTCTTTCTGAGTTAGCGCGGTCAGTGGTAGAGCTATCTTGGAGAAGTTCTCAATGAAGCGTCGATAGTAGCCAGCTAGTCCTAGGAATTGCCTCACCTCAGTTGGGGTTTTTGGCGCTTCCCAGTTTTTGATGGCCTTGACTTTGGAAGGATCAACGTGTATTCCTTTCTCGTTTACAACGTGACCGAGAAAGTGAACTTCTCTAAGCCAAAACTCACATTTGGAAAACTTCGCATACAACTTTTCTTTCCTCAACAATTCCAAAATCAATCTCAGGTATTGCTCATGCTCGGCCTTGGTCCGAGACTAAATCAGAATATCATCTATAAACACAATCACAAACTTGTCCAAGTATGGTTTGCACACGCGGTTCATCAGATCCATGAACACAGCCGGCGCATTAGTTAGCCCGAAAGGCATCACTAAGAACTCATAATGGCCGTATCTAGTTCGGAAGGCTGTTTTCGGCACATCTTCCTCATGGACCCTAAGTTGGTGGTATCCTGACCGTAGATCTATCTTCGAATAATAACTGGATCCCTGCAACTGGTCAAATAAGTCGTCAATCCTCGGTAAGGGGTACCGATTCTTGACTGTCAGCTTGTTCAGCTCCCTGTAGTCAATACACATCCGGAAGGAACCATCCTTCTTCTTAACAAACAGTACTGGAGCTCCCCAAGGTGAAAAGCTTGGGCGTATGAAACCCTTATCCAATAGTTCCTGTAACTGATTGGATAGCTCTTGCATCTCAGATGGAGCTAATCGATAAGGCGCTCGAGCTACTGGCGCAGCTCCTGGGACTAAATCAATACGAAATTCTACTTGTCGCGGCTGCGGTAATCCGGGCAAATCTTCAGGAAAAACTTCTGGAAATTCGCGCACTACTGGTAAGTCTTCAATTCTTCGCTCATCTCCTTTCTTCTCTACTACATGCGCCAGGAAGGCGTAGCACCCTTTCCTTAGGCACTTGCGCGCCTTTAGGCACGAAATCAGTTTTGTCGCAACTCCCCTTCTTTCCCCTTGAATTACCAAGGTTTCTTCGTTCAACAGTGGGATCCGAACCTGCTTCTCATGGCAAATAACTTCCGCGCGGTTCTCGACTAACCAATCCATACCTACCACAATGTCAAAACTTCCCAAGTCTATTGGCAACAAGTTAATATTGAACCCGTGACCTCCCATGACTATAACACATTGTTCAGTTCTTTCGTTCGCGCATAACTGCCTACCATTGGCTAGTTCTATAGTATAAGGCGTGTCTAGCCTACTGGTTGCTAAGCCTAGGGAGTTTTTAAACTCAGCAGATATAAAACTTAGGTCAGCGCCAGTATCAAATAAGACAGATGCAAAAAGGCCGTTAAGCAAAAACGTACCGGTTACCACATTCGGCTCTTCTTTAGCTTCACCCGCGCCGATCACAAAAGCTCTCCCGCGAGCTTGGTTTCCCTTTTGCGGGCAATCCCGACTGAAATACCCTGGCTTTCCGCATGCGTAGCAGTTGTCACTGGCTCCAGCTTCTTTAGCACGGCAATTCACCGTCTTGTGCCCTGGCCTGTTACATTTGGCGCACGTGACGCTCGCGCATTCACCCTCGTGGTGAAACTTGCATTTGTTGCACCATGGGTAAGGCCCGCTGTATCCTTTCCTTGATGGCTCCGCGGCTTGGATCGCGTAAACCCTTGCGCTTTCCTGCTTCTTGAACGGTGGCTGCTTGGAGTCGGACCCTCGGTGGTGAGAGTTCCACTTCCTCTTGGAGTCAGAGGTTCGCTGCTCGTTTCCGCGCGTAGTCAACATACCCGCACGGACCGTATCCCTTGTAAGGGTGATGGCCCGCGCTACCGCCTCATCAAAGGTTGGAGGCGCTGCGGCGTTGAGCGGAACCCTAACAACAGGAGGTAACCCAAAAATATACCTCTCGATCTTCTTTTCCTCCGTGTTTGCCATGTCTGGCACCAACTGGCAAAGCTCGTTGAACCGGTTGTTGTAGGCGTCGATATCCGTTCCTACCATGGTGTGGTTCCAGAATTCCTGCTGCAGACTCTGGATTTCTGCGCGAGAGCAGAACTTTCTCATCATCATTTCCTTCAGTTCTTCCCAGGTCTTGTGAAGAGCAACTTCTCGCCCCAAAGTCTTCACTTGAAGCTTCCACCAAGACGAAGCTGCTTCTTGGAACATGCAGGTCGCGTAAAGGACCTTCTGGTTCTCACTACATCTGCTAATGGAGAGAACTGTCTCCATCTTGTCAATCCAGTTGTAGAGCCCAATGGCCCCTTCGGTACCCTTGAATGGCCAAGGCCTACAGGCCATAAATGTCTTATAGGAGCACCCTTTGTCCAAGGCTCCTGATTCGGGTTCTGGGGTCTCGTTCTGACGACCCTGACTTGATTCGGCCTTGCTGGCCTCATGTGTCGCGATCGCCTGCACGATTATTTCCGCGAGTTCCTCGGGGGTCATGGTGATTCCCTTGGCTCTAGTTGGAGGCATTCTCGCTTTAAAAGAGAATGAAAATATATTAAACTTAGCGCATGTACTCTGAGCACATAATGTTCTTTATCTTTATTCACTAGACACTGTGTGACCCGTGTTCCTAAGTGTGTGTATAGTTTCGAAAATATTTTCTTTGAAAAATATTTCATGCGATTCCCCAACGGTTATAGTCTAGGTTAAAACTTCTTTTCCTAGTTCGCTATAACCAGTGCTCTGATACCAATCTGTAACACCCGGCCCTGAACGGCGGAAACAGCCGGGCGCGCGCGAGTGGGGGATTGATAATTAAGCACGGGCCATTGCAAACATTCAAAGTAAGATTTTCATTGCGCATGAAATGTTTAATACAAACACATTACATTGTTTAAAAATTACATAAGATCATCCAAGTATAAAAACTGTTGAAGATTTCCACGCCATATCCCTTTGCGCGGCGAGAACAACCACGCGCACCGAAGGGATAGAACTAAAATCTTCCAAAAAGCTAGTTTTAGATGTTCAGCGTGAGGTGCTCTAAGTGTGACTCCATGCGCTACCTAGTTATCTCCTGAAAGACACGTAAAACATTTGAATCAGTATAAACTGAGTGAGTTCACAAGTTTTAGTAACTTGATAAATCGTATTGCATCATAATCGTGATAAAAATCATTCTGAAACATAATTCTGATAGCATCATTATAACACATGCTTGGTAAAACATAGTTCTATCAACATATTCTGATAAAATCGTTCCGCGGGTTACGCGCGAACATTTCTGGGAACTGTGCTCGTCTGTGTAAGTGGCGCTGCCACTACGAGCGAAATAAGTAATACCGTCCCGCGGGTTGCGCGTGGACATTTCTGAAAAGCCGTGCTCGTCTGTGTAAGTGGCGCTGCCACTACGAGTGAATAATACTGTAATACCGTCCCGCGGGTTACGCGCGGACGTTGTGCCGGAAAACAAGGCGCTCGTCTGCGTAAGAGGAGCGACCTCTACGAGCGGGCTCAAACCCATAGTACTGCCCCATGACCATACTAGGCACTCGTCTGTGTAAGAGGTGCGACCCCTACGAGTGGGCGGATCAAACCAGCAGTCCCTACCCTTAGAGTTCCAATGGTAAAGTGATCACTTACTCGGATTCTGGCGCACATACATCGTAAACCATAGATAACCGTTTGCATTGCTCATCATGAAACATAATTTAAACACATAATCGCTTGCATAGCTTGTAAGTATACCATGATAAAACATTATTTAAGTACGTGTCCCTCGCCCCGAAAAAAGTTTAAAAATAGTGAAAACAGTGAAAATAGGGGCTGTGAGACTCACCTGTGGTTCTTGTTAAGGGATTAATCGAGATTCGGGTTTTCTTGGTGTTGGCCTTTGAATTGAAGGTCTAGTAACTGGAACGGAATTGAAAATAACGGATGCTTGGGAGATGTTTAGTGCAAGTTTGCAGTTCTTAAGAGAGAAGTTTTAAGTGTGTTTGGGTGATAATTTAGGTTACATATTTATAGGCAAACTCAAGGGAACACAATCCCTTGCTTTAGGGGATTGTAATCTTTTCATATCTAGGTGTAATGATGATAAAGTATGGAAATTATTATTATTTATTTAAAAGTGGAGTAGTGGATAAAAGATTTTGATTTGATTTGGTCAGGACATGCAGGTCTGTGGTTGGTGGGAGTAGGGTGGCTGACAGTTGACTTTTCATGTTACAGTGTGCTTTTTCAGGTACTTTTGTCAGTGTACAGTAAAAAGTGGAAAATCTCTGAAACACGCTACTGTTTCCTTTTGGGCGGGAGTAATCTCCTTATGTCTGGAGAATGGACTAAGTGTTCTGTGCGTATCACTTTGTGCGCATAGCTTTCTGCGTGAAGGACATTTCTTTGCTGCGGGTAGGTGCGTAACCTTCTCGCAGTTAGGGACATTGAGTTTCATTTGTAGATTCTCCAGGTGGTCTTGGTATTTCAACATAGTGATCAGTCATGTTGAAGTCAATTCCATCTTGGAGCTTCAGACAAACTAGCTCTCAATGTTCCCGCCATGCGGGGAGGTTAGTTCCCTTCCGCACGCGCATAAACGATTTAGGATGCACCCGCCTTAGCATCATGCGGGATGGTCAACCCATTAGACAACATAACGTTAAGTTACATGAAAACATAAAGCCAAAACATTCGCGCATGGCGCATATAACATATGCCCACGCTGGTTCTTAACACGGTGCGCTCGCGCAGGGCGCACATAATATGCCCGCGCTGACTAACATGGCGCGCTCGCGCACGGCGCATATATCAAATGCCCGCGCTGATTCTAACATAGCGCGCTCGCGCAGGGCGAACATAACAATTGCCCGCGCTGATTCTATATGGCGCGCATAATATTTACAATCACCTAATTATTAGGTTGATTACTTAGTTTATAGGATTGGGAAATTACCGGGTGTCACATTTTCCCCCTGTTAAGAGAATTTCGTCCCGAAATTTAGGAGACGTTGCTGGCAGAAGCCATGCTCTGAAAGAGGTGTGGGTATTTCATGCGCATCTGGTCTTCTCTTTCCCAAGTGAATTCAGGCCCACGCCTCGAGTTCCATTGAACCTTTACTAACTTGATTCTGCTTCTGCGTAACTTTTGTTCTTTCCAATCGGTTACGGCTAGAGGCTCTTTTACGAAGTGCAGTTGTTTGTCGATGTGAATCTCTTCCAATGGCAAAATCAACGTTTCGTCAGATAAGCACTTTTTGAGGTTGGATATATGGAACGTATCATGAACTCCACTGAGTTCGGCGGGTAAACGGAGTTTATAAGCAACCGGACCGATCCTTTCCAGGATCTCAAATGGTCCAATGTAGCGCGGATTCAACTTTCCTCGCTTGCCGAAACGGGGGACTCCTTTCCATGGAGAGACTTTCAAAAGTACTCTATCCCCTACTTGAAACTCCAACGGTTTCCTTCGCACATCTGCGTAGCTCTTCTGTCTGTCGCGCGCTGTCTTAAGGCGATCCCGTATCTGAAAAATCTTGTCTGTTGTTTCTTGGATCAATTCTGGACCAGTCATTTGCTTGTCACCCACTTCAGCCCAGCACAGTGGGGATCTACACTTGCGCCCATACAAAGCTTCAAACGGCGCAGCCTTGAGGCTTGTGTGATAACTGTTGTTGTAAGAAAATTCAACCAATGGGAGATGAGTCTTATCACTTGATTTCTTTCATTCAATAAAATACTTAAGTGATACATTTGTTTAGTAAAGTCATTTTCGGTGGTCTCATCCAATAACGACGTATGAATTACTACAAGGGGAAAATTTTGTTTATTAAAAGGATTACAACAAAAAACAAATCCACGAATTAATTATATTCTAGTGGATGCAGTAAGGGCTGTGAAGGAAATTTTGGACCTGATTTTTTGTCGACATTCAGAAGCCGAATGGGGGCAACCCATTTACTTGATAAAGAAGGCTCTGTTTTATTTTATTGGTCCTAAGTTGCTTAACTTAATTGTCTCTCTATACGTATCCAAGTCATGAAAGAAATCCTTAGTTTCAGCCCGTGAGCATAGGCCATCTTTACTTAACCACGTAAAATTCTCTTATCCTGTTTATTTGCTTTCGTGAAAGATATCCCTAGTTGCAGCCTTTCTTATTAATGATGTACCCTCACCAGTTTTACATCATCCATTACCTTATGAAATTTTTGTTTGGTTCTTGTCCTTATTACACTATTGTAAGCACTTTTGGGCGTTTGTGTTTGCTGTTTCTTAGTGATACTTGAGCGGATTAACTCTCACCCAAGTTCACTCCTTACCTATTTCTTGGTCATGCTCCCAATAATCAGAGTTATGACCCTTTGATTAATATGTTTACTGACATTTCGCGTCATGTTACCACTCACGATGGGAGAAGAAGTCGTGCAAGATTTGCGGTAAGATGCACGGTGGTGAGTGTAAGTGGGGTATTGGTTCTGATACATGTCATAAGTTCGGGAAAATCCAAGCTGGGGAGTGCAGAGTTGGATCAAATGTTTGCTATAAGTGTGGAAAGGCAAGGCTTTATGCTCATGAGTGTAATGCCAAGCCTGCATGTTACAAGTGTGGTAAGACCGGTCACATGTCAAGGGAGTGCACTGATGGTGGAGCTGGAGGTAGTGGAAAGAAAGATGCTGAGCAAGCAAGGCCAAAGACCAGAGCTTACATGCTGACTCAGGAGCAAGCCAAGCAAATTCCAGACGTTGTCACAGGTACGTTTCTAGTAAACAGTGTTTCCCTTTCGTATTGATTGATTCGGGTGCTAATAGGAGTTTCGTAGCTACACCATTTAGTAAATTAGCTAAAATGAAATGTTGCTGAGTGCCTGATACCTTTATAGTAGAAACCGCTAGTGACACTTCGGTTAAAATAATGAAAATGGTTAAGGATTGTAAGATAGAGTTAAAGAGACGTGCGTTCCCTGTTACCCTGTATGTGATGACCTTAGATGGGTTCGATGTAGTTTTCGGAATGGATTGGTTATCTGAGTTTGAAGCTCAGATAGTGTGTAAGAGTAGGATCATAAGGTTAAATTCCTTGGATGGTAGTGCGGTTATGGTTTATGGTGATAAGGAAAGTTCTGGGCTTAATGTCATTTCGATGATAAAAGCCAAGAGTTTGTTAAGGCGAGGGTGCGGTGACTACCTGGCGTATGTTGTCAAAGCTACGGCCGAGACGAAAGATATGAAATATGTTTCTATCGTGTGCGACTACCCAGAAGTATTCCCTGAGGATCTTCCGGGGTTGCCACCGGAGCGAGAGATAGAATTCCAGATAGATTTAATACCAGGAGCCCAGCCCGTCGTGAAAGCACCTTACCGTCTGGCGCCATCCGGGATGAAGGAATTGATGTCCCAGCTGCAAGAACTCCTCGACAAAGGTTTTATAAGACCGAGTGTTTCCCCGTGGGGCGCACCGGTGTTGTTTGTTAAGAAGAAGGATGGAAGTATGAGAATGTGCATAGATTATCGTGAGTTGAATAAACTTACAGTAAAGAATAGATATCTTTGCCAAGGATTGATGATTTGTTTGACCAACTACAAGGTTCGAGTTGGTTCTCTCGAATAGATCTCAGATCAGGCTATCATCAGCTAGAAGTGAAAGAGGCATACATCCCTAAAATAGCGTTCCGGACGCAGTATGGACACTACGAGTTCCTCGTGATGTCATTCGGTCTAACGAGTGCCCCCGTAGAGTTTATGAACATGATGAGTATGGTGTGTTGGCCGATGTTGGATACGCCAGTTATCTTTTTCATTGACGATATATTGATTTATTCTAAGGGCGAGTGTGATAATGCTAAACATCTGAGAGAAGTATTAGAGAAGTTGTATGCTAAGTTTTTGAAATGGGCATTATGGTTGCGAGAAGTGCAATTTCTAGGTCACGTGATCAGTCCTGAAGGGATTATCGTGGACCCAGCTAAGATTGAGGTGAAAAAGAATTGGAAGACTCCGCAGAACACGACTGGTATACGAAGCTTCTTGGGGTTGGCTGGCTATTATAGGAGATTCATCGAAGGCTTCTCCAAGATAGCTGAACCGTTGACCGGTATGACCCGAAAGTCGGTAGTATTCAGTTGGGGTAAGTTCCAAGAAGAAGCTTTTGAGGAATTAAAGAAAAGACTCACGCAAGCTCCAATCCTTGCTTTACCCGAGGGTGACGAGGATTTGGTTGTTTGTACTGATGTTTCGCATCGTGGGTTAGGTTGCGTGTTGTTGCAACGTGGGAAGGTTATAGCTTATGCGTCCAGGCAGTTGAAGGTTCATGAAAGTACCTACCCAACGCATGATCTAGAACTAGCAGCAGTAGTGCATGCTCTCAAGATATGGAGACATTATCTGTATGGTACTAAGTGTACTATTTACACAGATTATAAAAGTTTAAAGTACTATTTCGAGCAGAAAGAGCTGAACATGAGGCAGAGAAGATGGTTAGAGTTGATAAAGGACTACGACTGCGATATTAAGTACTATCCTGGCAAAGCTAATTTGGTCGCTGATGCGCTAAGCCGTAAGAATGAAGAAGTCATCGCAACAGTGAAGTCATACAAATTTATCATGAACTCAAGTCTTTTCGAAGAAATCACCAAGGTGCAGACGGAAGTGCTGGTAGATGAAGGACTAGTGAAGAAGGAAAGGATTTTCGGTCAGCAAGACGAGTTGGTGGAAAACACTCATGGTGTTAAGACTAGGTTTGACCGTATGTGGATTCCACGCCATGGAAATCTTAGAGGCTGAATCTTAGATGAAGCTCATAAGTCAAGGTATTCAATCCATCCGGGATCCACTAAGATGTATCAAGACTTGAAGAGACTATTGGTGGCCAGGTATGAAGAATGTTGTAGTAGATTATGTCAGTAAGTGCTTAACTTGTTTGCAAGTCAAAGCTTAACACCAGAAGCCTTACGGGAAGATGCAGCCTTTGGAGATACCTGAATGAAAATGGGAACACATCACCTTGGATTTCATAACTAAGCTACCTCGTACAGCTAAGCATCATGATACCATATGGGTGATAGTTGACTGTTTGACCAAAAGTGCTCACTTTCTGCCTATACGAGAGGCTATCTCGTCGAAAACGTTAGCAAGTTTGTTCGCAAAAGAGGTTGTGACTAAGCATGGAGTTCCATTGTCGATTGTGTCCGATAGAGATACTCGTTTTACTTCGAGATTCTGGAAGAAGTTCCATGAAGCTATGGGAACGGGATTAAACATTCGTACGACGTATCATCCTCAAACAGATGGAAAGTCTGAAAGGACGATCCAAACCCTTGAGGATATTCTACGTGCTTGTGTTTTAGACTTTGGAGGGAGTTGGGAAGATCATATGCATCTGGCCGAGTTCTTCTATAACAGCTACCATTCAAGTATTGGTATGCCACCGTTCGAGATGATGTATGGAAGACGTTGTAGAACTCCTGTATGTTGGGGTGAGATTGGCCAGAAGGAGATAGGAAGTCTAGAGGTTGTGCAAGAAACTTCTTCAAAGTTTAATCAGATCAAGGCAAGGATGAAAGCTACTCAAGACCGTCAAAAGTCGAATGTTGATAAGCGGCGACGACCGATTAAGTTTAACATTGGTGACAATGTGATGCTCAGGGTCTCGCCTTGGACATGAATTATTCGTTTTAGGAAGAGAGGAAAGTTGAGTCCGAGGTACATTGGACAGTTTAATATTATGGATTGTGTGGGTGAAGTATCTTAAAAGCTAGATTTACCCGAGTAGTTGGAAGGAATTCATTCAACTTTCTATGTTTCTCATCTGAGGAAATGTCTAGCTGATGACACGTCTCATGTGTCATTGGTTGATATTGAGGTTGATGAACGGTTGAACTACATTGATCAACCGATAAAGATAGTTGACCGCAAGGAAAAGCAACTCCGTCACAAGGTTATACCCTTAGTGAAAGTGATATGGAAGCGTCGAAAGGGATCGTATGCTACTTGGGAAGTTGAAGAAGAGATGCTTAAGTTTTACCCTGATTTGTCTAAGTAGTAGTTAGGTTTCGGGGACGAAACCTCTTTAAGGAGGGGAGACATGTAACATCCCAAATTTGATAATAATAAAATAAAGGATATGTTTGTTTAAATGTGGTAATATTTAATTTAAGATTAAATATAAACAAAGGAGTATGGACTTGGATAAATGAAAAAGGGATTAAAAGGTGGTGATGGGCCTCAGGTCAATGGGATTAAGAGAGTATAAATACTCCCTTAAACCTCCCTAAAACCGTCATTTCTTATCTTTCAAGTTTCCTACACACTCTAAAAGACACACACACACCTCACCATACATGAGCGCGACCTAGAAGGAAGATCCAAGACCCAAAATCAAGCTTCAATCTTGATAAATCTAGATTATAAGAGCAAAATACAACCTGAAAGTTCATAACCAAGCTAACCCGTATCCTAGAGACGTCAAAGGTATGTTCTTTACTTATAAATGTTTCATTTTATGAAAGGTTTGCCCTAAAACTTAACCCTAGAGTAGATAGGGTATAGATGAATCATAAAGTTGCAAACTTGATGATAAAAATGGACTAAACGAACTTGTTAGTATATGCGGTTCATGTTAAAAACCCTAGGTCTAGCCTAAGAACGTTTTAACTCATAAAGGTTCAAGCTTTATGGGTGAACGGGCTAGGTCTTAGCCGAAAATGGAAATGGGAACGTTTATGGGTTGATACAATACCATAATGAGGGTATAAATGTTAAAACATGTGAGGGTATTGGGAATAAAGGACCAAACAGTAGCAGCTCGTTCGCATATAATGCATAGATTCACATACAATGAATGTATTCGAATACAATACATACATTCACATACAATGAAGGAATTCGAATACAATACCCACATTCGCAAACAACAAATGGTTCGAATACAATATGCAAGATTGAATACATTATGACTCGAATACACTATACATAATCGAATACATGTGTACACTATATTACATTATGGACTCGCATACAATGTGTAAACTCGATTACAATATGGACTCGCATACATTGTGTATACTCGAATACATGGGATTCGCATGCATTCCCCTTGGTCATAAAAGTGGACACTCGAGTACAGCCTCTGCCCGAATACATTATGCATTCGAATACATTATTTATTCGAATACAATATGTATTTGAATAAAATATGTATTCGAATACATTATGTATTCGAATACACAAGGTATTCGAATACACCATGCCTCCGCATATATGGTGTATTCGCATACTTACATGTCCTTGAATGCTAGGTTTCATAAACAATTGTATTCTAATAAACCCTATTCGAATTTAACAAAGAAAGACATGAAAATGTTGCAAGTATATCCTATCCGGATATATGTTCTATTCTACTGTAAAATGTCTATTCAAACACAAGAAGTATTAAGATACAAGGCCATACTTATGAATACAATACTTCATAAGGTCATTTGAATGGACCATACTTATTCATTTCTGGTTAAATATGAATAATGTGATTAGAGCAAGTATTGATACACATAATTAATGTACAGTTAGCCGACCTCAGTTAAAGAAGGGAATAACTATTAACGGCGAACGTAAAGGATCCAGGTGAGTTTCTATCCCCACTTCCTTGTTACGTTTTCGGGGATGTGTGCATACTCAATGTGAATGTTAATAAACTTACCTTAAGTGGTAAGTGTATGTCTTTAATATGAATGTGGTAGTTATGTTATATTTTAGATGTACGCTTGACAGTACGTGAATGATCTTCGGATATTGCACGTATTGTTAAGGGAAGTATTATGTAGCAAGTATGAAATGATTATATGAAGGAAAGTATGTTTGAATAATGCATGTATGATATGTATGTATGTATATATGCATGTATGTATGTATGTATGTATGTGTGCATGTATGGTTGTATGGTAACGAATGGGAACCGAGCCCTAATAATATTCGAGGAAAGAGAGAACCGAGCCCTAATAATACTCGAGGGAAGAGGGAACCGGGCCCTAATAATACCCGAGGAAAGTAGGGCGTAATGCTCTTTAAAACGTACAGTATTATTACAAAAGAAAGAAGGCATGAAGGTAAGTAAGTATGAAAGTATAAAGTATGAACAAAAGTATGTAATTATGAATGTGTTGTATGTTGTATGATTAACTAGAACTCACTCAGCGTAGCTGACTTTTAGTATGCACACATGTGAGTAGAATGAGGCAGCTGGCTTGAGCGGGGCACATGGCAGAAGAATAAGAGGCTGGCATCTGAAGACTCTGATGTTTTATAATTGATGTTTTAATTTTGGAAGACAAGAATGTTTGTTTAAGACATGTTTATGAATTATTATGTAATGTTCAATGAATGTTTTATATTCCACGAAAGTTTTAATTAACTCTGATACTTAGAACTGTGTTTATGAGCAAATCCACGTCCAAAGTGAGGCATCGGTAATGGGGCCTTACGAGTTGGTATCAAAGCAAAGTTCAAGAGAATTAAGCATCCTACATGCTTAGACTCGAACAGAGAATGGGATTTAAGTAACAAAAGAAAGAATATGCCAGTTCAAGATAGCCGTGTGTCACTCAAGCAAGCTAAGTAAAGGTAAAGTGTATGGTTAAATAATGTGTAATAATGTTAGCTCAATTGCTAAAGAGGGGATATGTGTATGTTAGGGATAGGATAAATTGATTGTTTGATTGATTAACTGTGTAAAAGAGAACTTAGCACAAATAGATTCATAAGAGGAAGTGTATAAGACACGGAAAGTAACGTGATCAGCTAATCACAACTGGCCACTGTTATTACCTGTTAGCCTTACTATCCTTGTACTAAATAGTTCCTCGAGTGATGATGTTTGTGTTTCCTTATTGAATACGAATGGATGGAGCTAGGAAAGTTGATGGACAAGGAGGTCGTACGGGACGTCGTGGTAGGCCACGTAGGATTCGAGAACCTGCTGGAAGACCAGTTGTTAACTATGTAGAAGGGCCGAGTGAGACTCTGAGAGAGCCAAGCTAGAATGAAGGGTATCGACTTGACCCTGTCGTTCAAGCTGTAGCTGCTGTAGTGAAGAATCTGCAACCAGAAAACTCTGCTGGAAGTCATTTAAGAACTGTTGAGAGGTATGGAGAGAATGGTAAGAAAGATGAAGAGGGAGAGAAGGGTGATTCAAGTGAAGTTCGATCCGTGAAAGTTGATGATTGAAAGAGAGGGCGAGGTGGGTGTAACTACAAGTCGTTCAAAGGTTGTAAACCTCCGAAGCTGACTGGTTTGGGATACGCAATCGCTACTCTCCAATAGATAACCGCGATGGACAAGGTTATCCGAATTAGCGAGTGCCGTCCTGACCAAGCAGTGGGTTATGCCACTCAGTCGTTTGGGGATGAAGTTATGTACTGGTGGGAAAGTGTGGAGCAGAGGAAGAGTCGAGAAGAGATTAAGACTTTAAAATGGGATGACCTGAAGGAGTTGGTAATGAAGAGGTTATGTGCTGATGTTGAGGTTGAAAGGGCTGAGATGAAGTTTCTGAACTTGAAGGCGGGAAAGATGACACGCCACGATTACACTACCGAATTCAACAGCATGACTAGGTTGGTACCTGACATGGTAACACGGAAGCTAAGAGGATCAAGTGTTACATAAGAGGACTACCGCAGAACGTTCGCACATTAGTCAGAGCGAATAAACCTGCTACGTTCGACTCTGCAGTAGAACTCGCTGAGATTTTTTCTGATGACTTGGCAGTGGAAGATGTTGTGGAAGAAAAGAAGGGTAAGAAATGGGATAATCATGCTAAGCGGCCCGGTACTTAGTTGTGGAACTCTAGGGACAAGAAACAAAAGGTATGGGAGAAGATGTCGTGCAAGATTTGCGATAAGATGCACGGTGGGGAGTGTAGGTAGGGTATTGGTTCTGATACACGTCATAAGTCCGGGAAAATCCATGTTGGGGAGTGTAGAGTTGGATCAAATGTTTGCTATAAGTGTGGAAAGGCAGGGCATTATACTCATGAGTGTAATGCCAAGCCTGCATGTTACAAGTGTGGCAAGACCGGTCACATGTCAAGGGAGTGCAATGATGGTGGATCTTGAGGTAGTGGAAAGAAAGATGCTGAGCAAGCAAGGCCAAAGACCAGAGCTTACATGCTGACTCAGGAGCAAGCCAAGCAAATTCCAGACGTTATCACAGGTACGTTTCTAGTAAACGGTGTTTCCCCTTCCGTATTGTTTTATTCGGTTGCTAATAGGAGTTTTGTAGCTACACCATTTAGTAAGTTAGCTAAAATGAAATGTTACCGAATGCCTGAAACCTTTATAGTAGAAACCTTTAGTGAAACTTCGGATAAAATAATGAAAATGGTTAAGGATTGTAAGATAGATTTAGAGGGACGTGTGTTTCTTGTTACCCTGTATGTGATGACCTTAGGAGGGTTCGATGTGGTTTTTGGAATGGATTGGTTATCTGAGTTTGAAGCTCAGATAGGTTGTAAGAGTAGGATAATAAGGTTAAAGTCCTTGGATGGTAGTGTGGTGACGGTTTATGGTGATAAGGAAAGTTTTGGGCTTAATGTCATTTCAATGATAAAAGCCAAGAGTTTGTTAAGGCGAGGGTGCGGTGCCTATCTGGCGTATGTTGTCAAAGCTACGACCGAGACGAAAGATATGATATATGTTTCTATCGTGTGCGACTGCCCAGAAGTATTCCCTGAGGATCTTCCGGGGTTGCCACCGGAGCGAGAGATAGAATTCCAGATAGATTTAATACCAGGAATCCAGCCCGTCGTGAAAGCACCTTACCGTCTGGCGCCATCCGGGATGAAGGAATTGATATCCCAGCTGCAAGAACTCCTCGACAAAGGTTTTATAAGACCGAGTGTTTCCCCGTGGGGTGCACCGGTGTTGTTTGTTAAGAAGAATGATGGAAGTATGATAATGCGCATTGATTATCGTGAGTTGAATAAACTTACAGTAAAGAATAGATATCCTTTGCCAAGGATTGATGATTTGTTTGACCAACTACAAGGTTCGAGTTGGTTCTCTCGAATAGATCTCAGATCATGCTATCATCAGCTAGAAGGGAAAGAGGCAGACATCCCTAAGATAGCGTTCCGGACGCGGTATGGACACTACAGTTACTCGTGATGTCATTCGGTCTAACGAGTGCCCCCGCAGAGTTTATGAACATGATGATTAGGGTGTGTTGGCTGATGTTGGACACGTCAGTTATCTTTTTCATTGGCGATATTTTGATTTATTCTAAAGGCGAGTCTGATCATGCTAAATATCTGAGAGAAGTATTAGAGAAGTTGAAAGAAGAGAAATTGTATGCTAAGTTTTCAAAATGCACATTCTGGTTGCGAGAAGTGCAATTTCTAGGTCACGTGATCAATCCTGAAGGGATTATCGTGGACCCAGCTAAGATTGAGGCGAAACAGAATTGGAAGACTCCGCAGAACACGACTGATATACGAAGCTTCTTGGGGTTGGCTGACTATTATAGGAGATTCATCGAAGGCTTCTCCAAGATAGCTGCACCGTTGACCGGTATGACCCGAAAGTTGGTAGTATTCAGTTGGGGTAAGTTTCAAGAAGAAGCTTTTGTGGTATTAAAGAAAAGACTCATGCAAGCTCCAATCCGTGCTTTATCCAAGGGTGACGAGGATTTGGTTGTCTGTACTGATATTTCGCATCGTGGGGTAGGTTGCGAGTTGTTGCAACGAGGGAAGGTTATAGCATATGCGTCCAGGCAGTTGAAGGTTCATGAAAGTACCTACCCAACGCATGATCTAGAACTAGTAGCAGTAGTGCATGCTCTCAAGATATAACATTATCTGTATGGTACTAAGTGTACTATTTACACAGATTATAAAAGTTTAAAGTACTTTTTCGAGCAGAAAGAGCTGAACAGGAGGCAGAGAAGATGGTTAGAGTTGATAAAGGACTATGACTGCGATATTAAGTACTATCCTGGCAAAGCTAATGCGGTCGCTGATGGGCTATGCCGTAAGAATGAAGAAGTCATCGCAACAGTGAAGTCATACCAATTGATCATGAACTCAAGTCTTTTCAAAGAAATCACCAAGGTGCAGACGGAAGTGCTGGTGAAGGACTAGTGAAGAAGGAAAGGACTTTCGGTCAGCAAGACGAGTTGGTGGAAAACACTCATGGTGTTAAGACTAGGTTTGACCGTATGTGGATTCCACGCCATGGAAATCTTAGAGGCTGAATATTAGATGAAGCTCATAAGTCAAGGTATTCAATCCATCCGGGATCCACTAAGATGTATCAAGACTTGAAGAGACTATTGGTGGCCAGGTATGAAGAATGTTGTAGTAGATTATGTCAGTAAGTGCTTAACTTGTTTGCAAGTCAAAGCTGAACACCAGAAGCCTTACGGGAAGATGCAGCCTTTGGAGATACCTGAATGAAAATGGGAACACATCACCTTGGATTTCATAACTAAGCTACCTCGTACAGCTAAGCATCATGATACCATATGGGTGATAGTTGACTGTTTGACCAAAAGTGCTCACTTTCTGCCTATACGAGAGGCTATCTCGTCGAAAACGTTAGCAAGTTTGTTCACAAAAGAGGTTGTGACTAAGCATGGAGTGCCATTGTCGATTGTGTCCGATAGAGATACTCACTTTACTTTGAGATTCTGGATGAAGTTCCATGAAGCTATGGGAACGAGATTAAACACCCGCACAACTTATCATCCCTAAACGTTGGTGACCATGTGATGCTCAGGGTCTCGCCTTGGACATGAATTATTCGTTTTAGGAAGAGAGGAAAGTTGAGTCCGAGATATATTGGACCGTTTAAGATTATGGATCGTGTGGGTTAAGCAGCTTATAAGCTAGATTTACCCAAGGAGTTAGAAGGAATTCATTTAACCTTCCATGTTTCTCATCTGAGGACATGTCTAGCTGATGACACGTCTCATGTGTTGTTGGTAGATATTGAGGTTGATGAACGGTTGAACTACATTGAGCAACCGGTAGAGATATTTGACAGCAAGGAAAAGCAACTCCGTCACAAGGTTATACCCTTAGTGAAAGTGATCTGGAAGCATCGAAAGGGATCAGACGCTACTTGGGAAGTTGAAGAAGAGATGCTTAAGTTTTACCCTGATTTGTCTAAGTAGTAGTTAGGTTTCGGGAACGAAACCTCTTTAAGTAGGGGAGACTTGTAACATCCCAAATTTGATAATAATAAAATAAAGGAATTTATGTTTGTTTAAATGTGGTAATATTTAATTTAAGATTAAATATAAACAAAGGAGTATGGACTTGGATAAATGAAAGAGGGATTAAAGGGTGGTGAGGGGCCTTAGGTCCATGGGATTAAGAGAGTATAAATACTCTCTTAAACCTCTCTAAAACCCCCTATTTCTTATCTTTCAAGTTTCCTACACACTCTAAATGACACACACACCTCACCATACATAGCCGCGACCTAGAAGGAAGATCCAAGACCCAAAATCAAGCTTGAATCTTGAAAAATCTTGATTATAAGAGCAAGATAAAACACGAAAGTTGATAACCAAGCTAACTCGTAGCCTAGAGACATCAAAGGTATGTTCTTTACTTATAAAGGTTTCATTTTTATGAATGGTTTGCCCTAAAACTTAACCCTAGATTAGATCGGGTATAGATGAATCATAAAGTTGCAAACTTGATGATAAAAGTGGACTTAACGAACTTGTTAGTATATATGGCTCATGTTAAAAACCCTAGATCTAGCTTAAGAACGTTTTAACTCATAAAGGTTCAAGCTTTATGGGTGAACGGGCTAGGTCTTTGCCGAAAATGGAAATGAGAACGTTTATGGGTTGATACAATACCATAATGAGGGGATAAACGTTAAAACATATAAGGGTAATGGGAATAAAGGACCAAACACTAGCAGCTCGTTCGCATACAATGCATAGATTCGCATACAATGAATGCATTCGAATACAATCCATACATTCACATACAATGAAGGAATTAGAATACAATACATACATTCGCACACAAAAAATGGTTCGAATACAATATGCAAGATCGAATACATTATGACACGAATACATTATACATAATCGAATACATGTGTATACTCGATTACGTTATGGACTCGCATACAGTGTGTATACTCGATTACAATATGGACTCGCATACATTGTGTATACTCAAATACATGGGATTCGCATACATTCCCCTTGGACATAAAAGTGGACACTCGAGTACACCTTGTGCCCGAATACATTAGGCATTCGAATACAATATGTATTCGAATATACAAGGTATTCGAATACACCATGCCTCTGCATATATGGTGTATTTGCATACTTACATGTCCTTGAATGATAGGGTTAATAAACAATTGTATTCTAATAAACCCTATTCGAATGTAACGAATAAAGACATGAAAATGTTACAAGTATATCCTATCTGGATATATGTTGTATTCTAATGTAAAAATGTCTATTCAAACACAAGAAGTATTAAGATACAAGGCCATACTTATGAATACAATACTTCATAAGGCCATCAGAATAGACCAGACATAGTCATTTCTGGTGAAATATGAATAATGTGATTAGAGCAAGTACTGATGCACATAATTAATGTATAGTTAGCCGACCTCGGTTAAAGAAGGGAATAACTATTAATGGCGAACGTAACAGGATCCGTGTGAGTTTCTAGCCCCACTTCCTTGTGGAAAACACTCATGGTGTTAAGACTAAGTTTGATCGTATGTGGATTCCACGCCATGGAAATCTTAGAGGTTGAATCTTAGATGAAGCTCATAAGTCAACGTATTCAATTCATTCAGGATCCACTAAGATGTATCATGACTTGAAGAGAGACTATTGGTGGCCGGGTATGAAGAATGATGTAGTAGATCATGTCAGTAAGTGCTTAACTTGTTTGCAAGTTAAAGATGAACACCAGGATCCTTACTGGAAGATGCAGCCTTTCGAGATACCTGAATGGAAAAGGGAACACATCACCATGGATTTCATAACTAAGCTACCTCGTACAGCTAAGCATCATGATACCATTTGGGTGATAGTTGACCGTTTGACTAAAAGTGCTCACTTATGGCCAATACGAGAGGCTATCTCGTCGGAAACGTTAGCAAGTTTGTTCACAAAAGAGGTTGTGACTAAGCATTGAGTGCCATTGTCGATTGTGTCCGATAGAGATACTCGCTTTACTTCGAGATTCTGGACTAAGTTCCATGAAGCTATGGAAACGAGATTAAACATCCGTAAAACGTATCATCCTCAAGCAAATGGAAAGTATGAAATGACGATCCAAACCCTTGAGGATATGTTGTGTGCTTGTGTTTTAGACTTTGGAAGGAGTTGGGATGATCATCTGCATCTGGCAGAGTTCTCCTATAACAACAACTACCATTCAAGTATTGGTAAGCCACCGTTCGAGATGATGTATGGAAGACGTTGTAGAACTCCTGTATGTTGGGGTGAGATTGGCCAGAATGAGATAGGAAGTCTAGAGGTTGTGCAAGAAACTTCATCAAAGTTTAATCAGATCAAGGCAAGGATGAAAGCTGCTCAAGACCGTCAAAAGTCGTATGTTGATAAGCGGCGACGACCGATTGAGTTTAACGTTGGTGACAATGTGATGCTCAGGGTCTCGCCTTGGACAGGAATTATTCGTTTTAGGAAGAGAGGAAAGTTGAGTCCGAGGTTCATTGGACCATTAAAGATTATGGATCGTGTGGGTGAAGTAGCTTATAAGCTAGATTTACCCGAGGAGTTGGAAGGAATTCATTCAACCTTCCATGTTTCTCATCTGAGGAAATGTCTAGTTGATGAAACGTCTCATGTGACGTTGATAGATATTGAGGTTGATGAACAGTTGAACTACATTGAGAAACCGGTAGAGATAGTTGAACGCCAGGAAAAACAACTCCGTCACAAGGTTATACCCTTAGTGAAAATGATATGGAATCATCGAAAGGGATCAGATGCTACTTAGTAAGTTGAATTAGAGATGTGCAAGTTTTACCCTGATTTTTTCTAAGTAGTAGCTAGGTTTCAGGGACGAAACCTCTTTAATGAGTGGAGACTTGTAACATCCCAAATTTGATAATAACAAAATAAAGGAATTTATGTTTGTTTAAATGTGGTAATATTTAATTTAAGATTAAATATAAACTAAGGAGTATGGACTTGGATAAATGAAAGTGGGATTAAAGGGTGGTGATGGGCCTTAGGTCCATGGGCTTAAGAGAGTATAAATACTCCTTAAACCTCCCTAAAACCCTCATTTCTTATCTTTCAAGTTTCCTACACACCCTAAAAGACACACACACCTCACCATACATGGCCACGACCTAGAAGGAAGATCCAAGACCCAAAATCAAGCTTTAATCTTGATAAATCTTGATTATAAGAGCAAGTAACAACCCGAAAGTTCATAACCAAGCTAACCCGTAGCCTAGAGACGTCAAAGGTATGTTCTTTACTTATCAAGGTTTCATTTATATGTACGATTTGCCCTAAAACTTAACTCTATAGTTGATCGGGTATAGATGAATCATAAAGTTGCAAACTTGATGATAAAAATGGACTAAACGGACTTGTTATTATATACGGTTCATGTTAAAAACCCTAGTTCTCTCCTAAGAACATTTTAACTCATTAAGGTTCAAGCTTTATGGGTGAACGGGCTAGGTCTTAGCCGAAAATGGAAATGGGAACGTTTATGGGTTGATACAATACCATAATGATGGTATAAACGTTAAAACATGTAAGGGTAATGGGAATAAAGGACCTAACAGTAACAGCTCGTTCGCATACAATGCATAGAGTCGCATACAATGAATGTATTCGAATACAATACATGCATTCACATACAATGAAGGAATTCGAATACAATACCTACATTCGTAAACAACAAATGGTTCGAATACAATATGCAAGATCGAATACATTATGACTTGAATACACTATACATAATCGAATACATGTGTATACTCGATTACATTATAGATTCGCATACAATGTGTATACTCGATTACAATATGGACTCGCATACATTGTGTATACTCGAATACATGGGATTCGCATACATTCCCCTTGGACATAAAAGTGGACACTCGAGTACACCCTGTGCCTGAATACATTAAGCATTCGAATACATTATATATTTGAATACACAAGGTATTCGAATACAACATGCCTCCGCATATAGGGTGTATTTGAATACTTACATGTCCTTGAATGCTAGGGTTCATAAACAATTGTATACTAACAACCCTATTCGAATGTATCGAAGAAAGACATGAAAACGTTACAAGTATATCCTATCCGGATATATGTTGTATTCAAATGTAAAAGGTCTATTCAAACACACGAAGTATTAAGATACAAGGCCATACTTATGAATACAATACTTCATAAGGCCATTAGAATAGACCCGACTTATTAATTTCTAGTTAAATATGAATAATGTGATTAGAGCAAGTATTGATACACATAATTAATATACAGTTAGCCGACCTCAGTTAAAGAAGGGAATAACTATTAACGGCGAATGTAACAGGATCCAGGTGAGTTTCTATCCCCACTTTCTTGTTATTTTTTGGGGCTGTGCGCATACTCAAGGTGAATGTTAATACACTTACCTTAAGTGTATTTATTTATGTATGAATATTATAAAGATAACGACAAAGAAAGGTAATGTATGGTTGTATGGTAACGAATGGGAACCGAGCCCTAATAATATTCGAGGCAAGAGGGAACCGAACCCTAATAATATTCGAGGCAAGAGGGAACTAGGCCCTAATATTACTCAAGGCATGAGGGAACCAAGTAGGGCGTAATGCTCTTTAAAGCGTAAAGTATGAATATGAAAGAAATAAGGTATGAAGGTAAGTAAGTATGAAAGTATAAAGTATGAACGAAAGTATGTAATTATGAATGTGTTGTATGTTGTATGATTAACTAGAACTTACTCGTCGTAGCTGAATTTTAGTATGCACGCGGGTGAGTAGAATGAGGCAGCTGGCTTGAGCGGGGCACATGGCAGAAGAATAAGAGGCTGGCATCTGAAGACTCATGATGTTTTATAATTAATGTTTTAATTTTGGAAGACAAGAATGTTTGTTTAAGATGTGTTTATGAATTATAATGTAATGTTCAATGAACGTTTTATATTCCGCGAAAGTTTTAATTAACTATGATATTTTAGAACTGTGTTTATGAGTAAATCCACGTCCAAAGTGAGGCACCGGTAACGGGGCATTACAATTGGAAAAAAAAAATACTCATTATGAACCTTTGAAAGGTGGCGGGGGCGTTACATAGCCCGAATGGCCTTCGCCTAAATATGAAGATGCCATACGGGCAAGTAAATGTAGTCTTCTCTTGATCTTCAGGATGAATAGCTATCTGGTTATGCCCGGAATAACCATGTAAAAGAAATAAAATTATTGACCAGATAGCTTTTCAACAATTTGATCGATAAACGGAAGCGGAAAGTGATCTTTCGATGTAGTCGTGTTCAGTTTTCGATATTCAATACAAATACGCCACCCGGATACCGGCTGGGTGGCTACCTCGTTACCTGAGTCGTCCTTGTCGACTTGGACGTCCGCTTTCTTCGGTACTATTTGAGTCGGGCTCACCCACGTGCTGTCAGAGATGACGAAAATAATCCTAGCATCTAGCCACCTCAGCACTTCCTTCTTCACTACCTCTCGCATGTTCGGGTTCAATATCTAATGAGCATCATGTGCGGGTTTGACATCCGAATCCGTTAACATCTTGTAGATAACAATAGAAGGATTAATCTCTTTCAAATCCGCTATAGTCTACCCGATTGCTTCTTTGTGTGCAATCAGCACCGCTATCAAAGCACTTTCATGATCATAAGACAAATTAAAAGCTGTGATAACAGGTAAAGTTTCATTCTAACCAAGAAAAGCATATTTTAAATGCTTTGGGAGCTCTTTCAGCTGGACTTTTGGTGCCTCCTGCAGTGACAGTTTCAACCGGGTATCAATCTTCTCAGGTAGTGATTCCACCTGAACTGACCATGGTGGACGTTCTGCTCACACAGCTGCAACCTCCAACTGTCTCTCTTTTTCTTCCAATTACTTATCAGTTTCCACATGTAACCTGTCAAACAATAAACACGTCTCCGGTGTGTCAACCATGTTCATGACAGAGTCGTATAACGGAATGCACTCGTCAATAACATCGGCCATAAAACACTCGTCATCGACCGGTGAATTATTTAGATGTGCGAAAACATTAATTCTTAACTTACGGTTACCAAATGACATGTCAACAGTACCACTTCTACAATTAATGTTGGCATTTGTGGTGGCCAAAAATGGTCTACCGAGGATAACCGTGGGTTGTTTAGTCCTTTCACCCGAAACATAATCGAGGACCAAAAGGTAAACTGGAAAGTAAAAGTCTTCCACCTTGATAATAACATCAGTCAGTATCCCTCGGGGAAATTTTGGTGTTTGGTTAGCTAGAATAACCGTGGTGGCAGCTGCCCAAAGCAGACCGAAGTCATACTGATCGTATAGAATTCCTGGGAGGATACTAATACTAGCTCCAAGATATAGGAGTGCACATGTCATTTTAAAATCATCCATTTGAATGAGTATAATAGACGTTTCCCGGTCTTGTAGCTTGAATGGGTACGCGACAGGGTCTTCAGGCTCTCCCATTGCGTATCGCGATAGGTCTCTTCACCAGCAACAATTGTATCTTGCATAGTTTTTTGTGGTGGACGTCCCGAGTCTTCATTCCATGCCTTAATAGGTCCAAATTAACTGCTTTCACACCTGTGACTTGAAATTCAATAAACACGTATGAAGTATCGAAGTTCACACAATAAGCGATTAAAACTAGTAAATAAGTGAACTTTAATATATACAAATTAACCAACCATCATGGGGTGTAACATTCCACCACTTCTTTAACTGAGTCTGTTATATTTTGTTAGGCTCAGCAATAACGTATATGGCGGGATGCGATGCACACTGAGATTATCTCCTTACACTTAAACCGAACTTGGCTATTGGTTATTGCTAGTGACAACATTGTTGTTTGTAAGTGGGTTTATATTATTAGGCACAATCATAATGAGTATGCTAGACAATGTAGAACCTGGCTTGTTGGCATGGGATTTCATCAGAACATGGGCATTGATTACACTGATATGTTTAGCCTTGTGGTTAAGCCCACTAATATCTGGCTTGTTACATTTTCTTAAGAATGGGATATTATTTAGTTGGTTGTCAACAATGCTTTTTCTTCACGATGATTTGTCTGAAATGATGTATATATCTCATTCTCTAAGATTTGTTTATTCTGACCGAGCAGGATCCTCAAGCTTGGTTTTCCAAGCTCTCTTCTACACCTATTGCTTCAAGATTTTGCCAGTATATTGCGGATAGCTCATTGTTTATAACAGTCGTGATACGAGAGTGTGCTATGTGTTTGTATATGTGGAGGATATTATCATTACTAGGAGCTCCTCTAGTTTTGTTGAAGATTTAGTTCAACACTTAAACTTTCAGTTTGCGCTTAAGGATTTTGGACATTATCATACTTTCTAGGAGTTCAAACTATGTTTTCCGATAATGTTCTACATTTATAATAGAAACTTTACGTACAACATCTATTGTATCGTATTAAGAAACCTTTGGAAAATATAAATATTCTTAAGGCAAATTGATACCAAATACTGTAAGGCAACTTAATTAGGGGGTATGATTTCTTATGGTCCGACTACTGTGTCTTTCTTGGCTCCAGCATTATCAGTTTAAGTTCCAAGAAAAGACGTTGCCCTCTCTAGAACGGAGGTTAAGTATCATGTATTAGCTCATACTAATATCGAGATTCTTCTGTTTATAGCAGTTTTACATGAGCCTCACATTTCATTTTCTTGTTCGCCTACAATGTGGTGTGACAACATTGTAGCTATGCATTTAGAAGTGTTGACTTGTGTTGACTTTTTTATTAGCATGTTAGAGGAGTTATTTAGTTATGTTGACTAACTAAATTTATTTAGATAGTTTTTCTTTATATATTTGTATCTTCTCTTATTATATATATATATATATATATATAATATTTTGCAAAGTCGGTGTGCGAGTTATTTTTACTATGCTTCGTGTATAGTATCATATGCATTAGTATTTGTACAATTATGCTTTCGGTTTTGACTTTCCCCTCTGTTAGTGTGTGGCTTTTGAACCCATGTTTTAGCCTCTGTGTATTTTATCTTTAAAACACGTGTCCCACCACCGCTCACTTTCATCTCATCTATGTTTTAACCCATAACAGATAAAGAGAGGAGGGAGAGAAAGAGTTTTGGTAGCTTTCAATGGCGATTGTAGTAATCACTGCCGCTCAACCATCATCAAGAATCAAACCTCATTTTTTGTTGGTGATACAGTGGTAGTGACGATTCATGTTTCTACAGTAGCGATGGTTCGTTTCTAGCTTCTCAACTACCGTTTACCAACAAACCTTTCTTCTTCTCGCATTCATTGGATATCGAGTGTTTGTTGGTGATGACGCGAAGGTGCTGGGTCACTGCTACATTAGACGACTCTTCTTCCGGCATCAATAGCAGGTATGATTATTATGCAACCCGTCCATTTATCATGAAATCCGACCACTGAACATTATTCGATTTGGTTATTAGGCTTAATGTTAATTGGGTATTTGGTAATAGTCTAATAGATTTGGTATTGTGGATGCAGTCGGCTTCATGGTATAAAAGCATGAATTGGTTGGGGCTTCTAGGAGATTGTGCTATCATGGGTTTAGATTTCCAGTTTCGGCGACCACAAACCACTATTCTGGTAGCAGAAGTATGATGGTGATGTTGTGCCACTTTCATGGCTCCGATTTCTTCTGTTATGGCTTTCGTCTATTGCCGAGCTGAGGTGACCGCGGTGGCGAAGACCCGCTTCTTTTGATTTCGATCCATCAAACCAAATGAATGAAAGGTTACAAGATCCTATTTGATTTCATTTTCTATCTAAAGGGAATGTAGACTTATTTTGAATATTTCTTGAATATGAGGTGCCTAATGTATGTATTATGATCTATTTTCTTAAACAATGATTTCTTGGAGAGAGAAACCGAGAAAAGAAGCTCCACACCTGACTCCAAGTCATACATTTCAACGGTATATTCTTGAAGAAACACTAACCGGACCCCGGGCTAATTACGGGTAACCTGGGGGTTAGATAGATGTTTCCCACGAGGGGTTAGACCCAGCAAAGATGGTTCTTCTGATAACCTGCAAAACAGACACCGTGAGCTTGTCACTGAGAAGGGGGGGGGGGGTTCCTCCTTGTGACCACCCTCCGGCGTGAGAATCAGACTAGATTGCTCTTTAAATATAAATGTATATTAAGAGATTGCTAGAGCAGATATCAGGTATAATATGATGATAATATGATGGTAATGTGATGAGATGAGATGATCATACCATTTGGGGTATTTATAACCGAAGGTAGGTTTCCAAGGAGGTGTGGCCGGCTGAATAGTATTCCTGTTCTACCAACTGTGGCCTACGCACGTGCCCTGCTGGTAGTTGGTGGGTAGGCAGCGGCTGATAGTGACCAGGCCTGCTGTGTACTATTCCTTTTCCACCAACTGCCGGCTATGCACGTGGTATGACAGGAGTTGGTGAGTAGGCAGCGGCTAATAGTGACATACAGTACAGGAGCATGCTGCTCGCCATACTGTTGTCAATAAGCTGTCGTATCTTTAGTCAGATCTTTTGCTCATACCTCGTCAGGTACAGTACAGAAGATCTTCCCGTATCGTACGGACTGGCTTTTGGGCGGGAGTATTCCCCCTCCCGCCTTTGTGCGGGATTGTTCCCGGCTTTGCTCATTCCTTCAGGTGACACTGAGTGATTGAGAGCTAAGTGCCTTGTGCGTGTAGCCTTGCTGCGCGGGTGGCCTTCCCTGATGGCTTGTATCCGCAGCTGCGGGAACAGGCAGATTACTTCACCATTGGGAGGCATTTCCTGCGGGAACAGCTTGCGTACTGCGCGTAAGGACGTCACGTCTCTGAGCATGGTTGGTCCTGCGGAGCCAGTTGGTTTCTGCGCAGACGTCCCTCTTCAAGGTGAGTCTTGCGGGTCCAACTGGGCTCTGCTGGGACCTACCTCTTCAAGTCCCCCTAGTCCAATGTTCTTCTCATGAATGTTTAATAAAGTGAGGTGAACTTTTGGACTTAAGCAAAGGGTTTTGAAAAGGGTTTAGTTTTAAGGTTTTCCATGGGGATTCTTCCCGCGGAAGTCCTTGTCACTTGCAGAAATTCCCGACTTTCCTGCTTGATCTTTGGGTATGATGCGGGTAGGTCTGTAACCTCCTCGCAAGTCAGGAGCGTTGAGTCCCACTTGTGTGGATTCTCCATGAGGTTTTGGTAGTTTTGAACATAGTGATCAATTATGTTAAAACCACCAATTCCATCATGGAGCTTCAAACAATGTAGTTCTCGACGTTCCCGCTATGCGAGGATGTTATTTCCGTTTCCGCAAGCATTGCCCAGAAGATCCTTCTTGGTTTCAATTCCCTGCGGAGCGCTAGGTATGTGAAGGGTTTTGCCTTAACACTGTACCCGCGCTCGTCTTACGGTTACTTTACTTCCAAGGTATTCCTGGCGTCAATTCCCTGCGGGTGCTAGGTATGTGAAGGGTTTTGCCTTAACACTGTACCCGCACCCGTCTTATAGTTACTTGGTTGCCGAGGTATTCTTGGCTTCAATTCCCTGCGGGTGCTAGGTATGTGAAGGGTTTTGCCTTTACACTGTACCCGCACTCGTCTTATGGTTACTTGGTTGCCAAGGTAAGGGGTATTTTCCCGCTTACTTTTGAATCTTTTTGAATTTTTGAAATTCGAAGAGTTGGTGAAAGGATAAGAACAGTCCAAACCTCTGAAACGTCGTGCGACGGTTTCTTCTGACTGTCAGGATGTGCAGGAAGTTATGGTGATGTGACAGTACATGGTCATTCCAGACTCTTTTTCAGGCGCGTGGGCGCGATTTTTCGGGCGCGTGGCCGCGAAATTAATGGTACGCGTCCTTTCAACAGCTGTTGCCAGCTTGCTTTTTGCCACGTGTCATAGTTTCATTGCACCTTCGATTTCTCTCTCCTCCGCATTAAATTCATCGCATTAATTGCGATTAGTATATAAAGGGGGGAGAGGGTTCTTTGTAATCCACACTTTTCACTTTTCTCTTCATCTTCTAAACGATTTCCGGCGAATACTCACCTTTTCAGGCAAGCATTCTCTTGAAATCGTTTTCTTCTTTCATCTGTAAGATGTCTTCTCATGATCTCGAATCTACAGCCGATGACAAGAGTACTGCTGGCGAGTGCCAGTGTGCTCTGCCTGTCGATCTGTATCAATACATCGTCAGGAAGTTCATGCTCGAGTCTCTCGAGCCTGAGTTTCCTGAACCCCATCAGACGGTGTATGATGCCCCCAGAGGCAAGATCGGGGTATATGCTGCATTCTTTGTCTATGGGAATCTTAGGTTCCCATTGACAAAGTTTGTGTACCGTGTCCTGGAGAGGCACGGTGTGCACCTGACCGAGGTGCATCCGATGGCGATCGCCAAGATTCGCCACTTCGAGTGGGTGTGCCGGATACTGGGCATTGAGCCCTTCGTTGACCGCCTGATGACCTTCTACTCTTGGAGGTGCATCCAGGGGTGGTATACGCTGATAACCCGAATCAAGGGTTTGAAGATTTGCGCAACCGAGCGCAGTCTTCGCTCGTGGAAGCGGGAGTTCTTCTACATCTCCGCTCGCGCCATCCCCCTTGCCATGAAATTCAAGAATGGGCAAGCACTTCCCAGCCTTCACGCCTCCAACTACCAGGAGGCGGAATGGTTTTCGAAGATATCCCGAGTCCAATCTCCGGTTTACCGGTTTGCGGAGTCCGGGATGGTGATGCTGGGGATGAGCCGGGTGTGGAAGGATGCGGATGCGCAAAAGATCCCAATCGTCCTTGAATACGGTTCGAACTCTGTTCCTTACGGTATGCTCTGTTTCTTTTTGTTGATTTAGAATTTCTTCTAACTTCTTTCCTGTTTATTTCAGAGGGGAACGACTTGCAGTCGCTCATGTACCCGCGGGAGGCTGACGATCCCGCTCGGATGGGTACTCGCGCTCTAGACGAGAACGAGTTGCCCATCCTAGAACAAACGGCGGATCGGTTCGTGGAGGTCTACCCACTAGGCCACGAGATCCTTAGCGCCAGGCGGCCAGGTAAGGCGCTATTCAACCCTCGACCCCTCAATGTTGAAACCTCTGCTGGAATTCCTCTAATCGTATGTTCTGATGAGGAATCCGCAGATGGTCCTCCGTTGGTGCGGAAGAAGAAGGCTGCCGGCGGGAAGGGGAAGGAGAAGGTGGCCTCCACTGCCGATCCAGTGCCTCGGTCTGACTCAGAGGCCGAGAGCGAGGAGGTGGCGGGGAACCCCGGTGGTGATAAGACCACCGCTCCGGAGGCTGCTACTGTCACCTCCGGAGAGCCCCGGATGACAATGGTGAGCGGCATGAAGAGGCCGGCTCCATCGGGTTCATCCCCGCCTGTCCGTACATTTAGGCTCAAGAAAACCCGTAAGTATAAACTTCCTTTATCTTTAACTTCATAGCTTAATATCATTAACACTTATCTTCTTTGTGCAGGCGTGGATGTTGACGCATTCCAGGGTGGAGCGCAGAGGAGTACCCCTCCGCCCATGACGGTAGGCTTGGTCAGCATACCTGAGGCGACGACCCAGGCGGCTGCGCCTGCGCCTGCTTCCGCTGGTTCAGTTGCTCACTCCGTTGGGCCGACTGTTCCAGCTGTGATGACCTCACCGCCGGCTGTCAGTGCCATTTTTACCACATCTTTCACTGAGCCGGCGGTTACGTTTGCTGCGGATTCCGCAGCGGCGACCGCGGCGGCTGTTACCATGCCTCCGTCATCGGCAACGACAGCCGATCCTTCAGGTATGCATGGGGCTTATCGCCAACCTCTGCCTCCTTCCCATCTGCCTGACCTCTTGGACGGATTTCCGTTGGGTTCAGGTGATGGGTTTGGCGGCTACCGGCCTGTTATTGACCCTACAGGTGCGTAGGGTTCTTTTGGCCTATTTTATATATTTTTATCATCTTTTCCTAACTGCTTTTTGTTTTTTGCAGTGTCGGATTCCAATGAAGTGTATGTTCCACGATGGAACATCCGCCGAGGAACAACCCTTCGTACACCTGTGGAGTGCGTGGAGTGGGCTCGTCACGCTGCTCCCAGTGGTGCGTTGGGGGAAGCCATGGCTAGCTACCAGGAGGGTAGGCTAACCAATGAGCTTCGGGTTCTCCTGGCCCGGATGCAGCCGCGCGTCGAGCTGCTTTGTCGTGAAAACGACAAGTTAAAAGCAGCTCGTCTTCAAGAAGTTGCTCGGGCGCGGGCTGTCCGGGAAGAGAACGTAAAGCTTACCGCAGCTGCTGCTGAAAAGGAGAAGGCCTTCAAGGCCCTCGAGGTTGAAGTTCAGGCCCGGCTCGAGGCCCGTTCCAAGGCTGCCCAAGCTGTTAATGAACAGCTTCGGCTGGCTAAGGAAACTGCAAGGAACGCAACCGAGAGGGCCACCAAGGCTGAAGCTGTTGCTGAGCCTCTACGCGTGGAGAATGAAGAGCTTAAAGCCAAATTAGAGGCTCTCCAGCAGGCTCATGATGCCTTGGCGATGGAAGACGCCAAAAAGCTCCAGGAGATCTTGGACCAGAGGGGGGGTGCTTGACCATACTGAGCGGAAGCTAAAGGGCGTCGAAGAGGCTGCGGCTAAAGAAGTGTTGCTTGCCAACCTCAACAAGAGTGAAGCCGAACGCACCCGTAACGAAGCTCAAGCTGCCCTCCAAGAAGCTCTGGTTGCCAAGGAATGGCTTCTTCGAGAAGCGTTGTCTCAGGTATGCTTTTCATGTCTTTACGCTTTTCTTTGTAAATAGAAAAGTTTCTGATACTTGTAATTCTCTTGTAGGTTGTGCATCGGGTCTTTGCTGATACGTCTTATGACGATGCTATGAGCGCAGCCCTCAACGCTTCTCACGAGGATGGGGAAATGGCCGGTTTCCTGCTTGGTCTAGGGTTCGTTGAGAAAGGCGTCCCGCCTTCCAACTTCCCTTTGTATAATGTTGATACTGAAGCTGTTTACGACCAAGCAGTGAATCAGTATGCCGCCTTCCCGCATCCGGTGGTGGAGAAGGTGAACCAAGTTGCTACTGCTGATGATGGGCTAGCTATCCTTAAAGCTTTCCTTGAACTGCCACGCTCTACTGATGGTGCTGGTCCAAGTGGAAGTGGCCCTGAAGCCTGATCCTGAAGATCCCTTCCCACTGTTAGGATAGGTTTAGCTTGTATAGATTTATTTTCTTGTAGGCGGGTAGTTACCCGGCCATTCTTGTAATGAATCATTGTGAAATATAAATCTTTGTGCGGGTAAGACCGCTACTTTCTCTGGATTCCTTGCTTTATAAACGTTATGACTTGCATACTTTAGTTTAGATTAGCGATTTTCCAAGTGTAGAATAAGTTAACCTTTGAACGTGGTAGATAATAGGTTGAAGTTTTGCTTCCTCTTTCGTGATTGTGCGGGTAGGACCGTCACTTGCACTTAGTAGGATGGCTAAACTTTACCTACGTCTGACCTGCGTGGAGGTTTTCCTCATCTTTTTTGAAATTTCTAAGTATTTAGGATAAGTTAACCTTTGAACGTGGTAGATAATAGGTTGAAGTTTTGCTTCCTCTTTCATGATTGTGCGGGTAGGACCGTCACTTGCACTTAGTAGGATGGCTAAACTTTACCTATATCTGACCTGCGTGTAGGTTTTCCTCATCCTTTTGTTAGAAATTCTCTTGAATAACCGTTCGACGCGCGGTTGTCAATAGGTTTGGTTTCCTCTCATGATTTGTGCGGTTAGGACCGGCACTTTCATTTAGTTGGGTGACCAAAGTTTACCTATAACTGACCTGCGTGAAGGTTTGCCGTTTTTTGGGTTTATGCGGGTTTTGCCGCCTTCCCCACGCAACGACTTTCCACGTAATTATGCGGTGAAAACCGGGATATCCGTGTTGAATAAATTAACCGTTCGACGCGCGGTTGTTAATAGGTTAGTGTTCAGTTTCCTCTATGATTCATGCGGATAGACCGGCACTTTCATTTAGTGGGATGACTGAACTTTTCCCCTTCAACTGACCTGCGTGAAGGTTTGCCGTTTTTTGGGTTTATGCGGGTTTTGCCGCCTTCCCCACGCAACGACTTTCCACGTAATTATGCGGTGAAAACCGGCATATTAGTGTTGAAAGTTTATAAAGTATAAATGTAAAATCATCAGCGTCGATGTTCTAAGGAGAATCATTTCCATTAGAAGTGGCTCTGGGCCTTTACAAATTTGGAATTGATCTACATGCAAACTGTGTAATTGAGCTCCCTTCCATGTTGTTGGGATGGGAGTGCCATCGAGCCGATATGCACCTGGTTCGGGATCTCGTTCTTTACGCAGCATGTAGTCTCCACATTGAAGCTGGAAATTTTATTCGTGTTTTCCCCAGCTGGGGTTCTACACGGATCAGCCTGCTCAGCGTTCATTGCGCCACGAGGTGCGCGAGCGTCCCATCTCTGACAAATGCTTCGACCATGTCTTTTACGTCTGTGCATTCTTCAGTGTTGTGGCCTTTTGTCCTGTGAAAGTCACAGTATTTGCTCCGATCAGCATTGGGACGATGTCGGATTATTGGAGCCTTTGGCCATGGGAGCTCCTCAGTGGCGAATATCTCGGTGACGCTTTTGGTGAGTGGCGTCCATCTGGAGTTCTGGTTCGACCGTACGTTATCCCTTCCGGCTAACCGATGTTGCAAGCCGGATGAGGTGTCAAAGTTTACCCTTGACTGCCAAATGCCTAGCTTCCGCTTTTTGTTTAATCGGGCGGTAAGGACGTTGTCTTCTCTTGTTTTCTGGGTGTAGAGGTTTGTGCTCTGTGGGAGATCTCTACCCAGTTGCCTCTCAGTTTCCGCAAAGCGTTTAGCTCCTGTCATTATGGCATCCCATGTGGATGGCATGCCATCTTTACCCGTTAAGGTGCGGATGAGCTCTGGGTCGTTCGCGCCCTGAATAAAAGCAGCGCGAACAAGATCTTCGCTAATGTTACCCAGACTTAACTTCTTTGAGTTGAAGCGAGTGATGAAGTCTGGCAAAGATTCATCTTCCTCTCGAATGCATTTGAGGATTGTCCATTGCTCTTCGGTATACTTTCGTTGTTGGCTGAAGTGTTGGCTAAACTTCTGTTGGAAGTCTGCCCAGTCGTAGATGTGGTTGACCGGTAGACGATCGAACCACGCTCTAGCTGGCCCAACAAGCGTCATTTGGAACATGTAACACCACGTAGGTTCCGTCCAATTGCTGACGGTTGCCCCCGCTATGAATCTGTTCAAATGATCGTCTGGGTCAGATATACCATCATAAGTGCCGATGTTGGACATCTGTTTGGCACTTTTTTGGGCGATTGCTTCCGCAATGTCCCTTGCAAATTTGGACGTTCCCGCATTTGCCACAGTTGGTCTGAATGTTTTGGAGAAGTCACGTGGATTTCCACCTGTGTTTTTTGGTTTGAAGGTTTCTCCAAAACGCCTTCTCGGTTGGGAGTCCGTTTCCTTACGCTTCCCTTTTGCCCTATGGCGAGGGTTCGCGTCGGTGTCGGATTCCTCCGAGTCATCGTCCAAGTATTCGAATTCGTCAGCCTGTTGGACGGAACGCAAGCGTTCGTCCAACTCAGCTTGGAATTCCTTCTGACGTGCCTCCGCCTATGCCTTAACTTCATCGAGTGTTTGGCGGGGGAGTCTTGTTCGTTTCTCTAACTGGGTATCGGTGAATCCCAGTGAGTGATTATTTACTGCACTTGCCCCAGCTTGGGTAACTGGGGTAGTGTTCATAAAATTTACTTCACTTGCCCCGGCTTGGGTAACCGGGGTAGTGTTTGTAAAAACTGTGTAGTCGGTATTCCCCCCAGTAGCTGGGGTTGTGGTTACCGGAATTTCTTTAACCATCTTTCCAGAAGTTTGAAAAAACTGAAAAGAAATGAAGTTCTAGCTTTTATGCACGGATGGCGCCAATGAAGAAACACTAACCGGACCCCGGGCTAATTACGGGTAACCTGGGGGTTAGATAGATGTTTCCCACGAGGGGTTAGACCCAGCAAAGATGGTTCTTCTGATAACCTGCAAAACAGACACTGTGAGCTTGTCACTGAGAAGGGGGGGGGGGGGGTTCCTCCTTGTGACCGCCCATGCCTAATGTATGTATTATGATCTATTTTCTTAAACAATGATTTCTTGGAGAGAGAAACCGAGAAAAGAAGCTCCACACCTGACTCCAAGTCATACATTTCAAAGGTATATTCTCCATCTCTATCCGAGCTTAAAACTCGTTTTTCGACCCATAGCATATATCATTTGCAGTTGGCTAAGCCCATACATTTGCATGTTGCTTATGTCCACAATCCAAATTTCATCAATTTTGTTTTCGGTTTTTATTGTTTATGTTTACATTCTATATTTACAAGAAAAAGAATATTGGGATATGAAAACGACAAGGAAAATAAGAAAGAAAGGAGGAAACATGTTCTCTAAATATAAGAAACGATAAAGCTGTACTAGAAGGTAAATATTTAATGTTCATTTTCTTTATCCTCCTTTTAGTTAAATTAATTTAACGCGTGTTGGCTAAATTTCTATCTTTTTAATCTTAGGTTTATAAGTAAATCGAGCACAACACTAATTCTGAAGAAGGGAAGAAACAAGCAAACACATTGATGATTACTTGCAGCATTAATAATAAAGCCTTCCAATTGAAACTCAAGGATTACAAACAGACTCAAAAGCTTTTCAGTAAGGTTAATATTAATCTCTACTTACAAGTGACAAGTGACGGAAACGGTAATTGAAACTATAGAGTATCTGAAGGCATTGTACTATCGTTTGCTTTACTGTTCGAACTCTTTGTTGTTATTTGTTATGTAGTAATACTTTATTGCTTTACATGCAATAGGTAGGGTCGATTTGCTTCATATCTTTCTGATTGCAAAATGAATGCCTTTTGAATTGCTTAACTTAACGTATGGTGTAAATTGGGTGTTTTTATAACAACTCGGAAATTTTTTTCATACAATATATACCCGACCCGTTTTCGTTATCGGGTTTAATTAACGAAGCATCGCGTTATTCGAGTTAATATTATATTTATATTATTTGTTATTATAATTTATCTAACATATAAATTAACTTTGATTTATATACAATTTACACCCAAAAATTTAACTTTAATCTATGTTTGCTTCCATCCCTAATCTTCAGGGACCAAATGCAACATCTGATTTTTCTTATTATATTATTATGCAGACCCAATAACCCATTAACCCAATACTCGTATCCGTATCCTAACCCTAACTCGCAACCTGTTTATCAAGCTTGTACCACAATTATCGTCCTAAACTTGGAATTGTTATTAGGGGATGTTCCTAAGTGTTATAACGAACTCACCGACAGCGTCAATTTGGAAACAACAATCAAGTATTATACGTATGGATCTTATATTAGACCGACCTAACTCGTTTATCAAGAATTCATTATAACAGGCATGTTATCACAATTAAACTTACAGGATCCATCCTTACAACATCGTCGTCACAAACCGTAAACATAATTTCATTATCATGGTCAGCATATACGTATTTAGGATCAAGTATTGGCTGCAAATGGTTGAATCTCGTTTACCAGCAAATCATTCTCTATTACGGTAATTATAATATGTATTCTGTTCGAGTTAAGGTGTATTTCAATAGCCCTAACTTTAATTAAAGTAACACAAACGGATTGAACGATTTCTGGAATTAGGGTTCTTATGATTTGGGGGATAATCTGGGCTGCTATCTTTATTATACCTTTCTGATACAATAACCAACGTATCATTTAGCTCATTCGGCTAGATGTGTATGCTTTCAACACTGTGAACCGGCCAGGGGTGCGGGTTTGAGCCCCCCTGGACGCGGTTTTTGTATCTTTATTCTTTTCTATTTGTTTAAAAGGTTAAATGATTTTTTTTAATATTATAATTAATATCTTTATTCTTTTCTATTTGTTTAAAAGGTTAAATGATTTTTTTAAATATTATAATTAATATTAAATAGTAAATAAACTTTATCAATCCGACATCATTAAGTCTTCGTTTCTTGTCAATTAATTTCGTTCAAGTTTTCGTGTGTATATATATATATTATAAGTATATATATACTAATAAATCATCGTTATTTTATTAAAACCCGAAACCATGATTGGTGCTTTCTAGTCGTTGAACATCGTTACAAATTTGTTTATATTAATTTTATATACAAAAACATATTATATATAAAAATGTATCATTCTTTAAAAATTGTAACAATTGTATTTTAAAGGTATTAATTATGTTTCTCGTTAAATAAACTAAGATATATATTGTATGATGATATATATTTTTACGTTTATCTTTTAATTAATTAATATATTACAAGTTATATTTATATATGTACACATTTATAATTGCGTTATTTAGTTAATATTTATTGAATAATCATATAATTATTCAACTCATATTTATTTATTTAAACTAATAATAATGATTTCACAATAACAGTAACTGTAGAGTTCAACCGATCTGTCAATAACCATTTTAATCACAACATAACTCAAATTTTATCAAAATCTTAATTTATTAAATCATGTTATATCTCTTATAATTAATTTAATTTATTAAACTAGGAATCCTTGACGGTATATCCCAAAGGGTTCATCTCTCTCATATCATCACTTATATTTTGTTCATCCGATCAAGTGTGTACCAAATTCCCTCATTTTACTTCTTTTTCCACGTTTTGGGGACATATGTGTCAATTATATTTCTTATATATATAGTTATACTCAAAACAGCAACTATTGTCTTATGTGTTAACAACATATACCTTACTTGTTTATGTGCTTACTTGCTTTATATGCTTCCGCATTCGGAGAGGTCCAACATAATCTCAGTCTATTATGATCATACGACAGTCGTTATAGCCCTTGTGCTTCTCGACATCTCAGTTATACTTGCTCATTTGGTTGATTTGTTATCCTCATATGACTTGTTGCAATTACTTATTTTTATATATATACACTATATGCACCTTTAAACTGGTGTGTTGCTCACTCAACATGTGTTATTGATAAAATTCTATTTTATACGCATATGCAGATTATCGTAGAAATTTAATGTAGGTTGGTGAAGACATAGTAAAGAATTTAAGTTAGAGAATAATTAATCAAGATCATTTGTGATATAAGTCGTATTTTTGTATGATTATGGATTATGTATTTGTTTGTATTTGATTTATTTGAAAACTTAATTTAATTAATAGATGTTGTCATTTAAATAATGTTGCATGATAGTAACCTTGAGAGCTGTGACAATCAGCTCACGCCCCGGCATTTCTGCCGTAGGTTATGGTGTTATAGTTTTGGCTTCTTTCCATTCTAATGCTGAGAATGTGAAAATGACTTGACGTTTCATTAGGAATGATGTCAGGATTGGTATATACATATGTTGTTTGACTAAATACACATCTTCAATATTTTTTAGATTTCTTGACACGTTGTATCTGCACCTATGCAATACCATTCGTGTCACGTCTGTTTTATATATGGTTTCGTTGCGGGGGGGGGGTTGAAGTACTAATTCATGTAAATTAACAAACATAATGAATAGATATAATACTCTCTCTCTCTCTCAGACACACACACACACTAGAACTTTTAGTTTAGATACAAAAGAAACCAAAGAACGAAACTAACTATACGAAACTAACTAAACTTACATATAGAGCTTTTGTGTGAAATATCGTGTGTACCTTGTTTCGAATAACAAAAGGAACCACATTTAACATTTTATAAGAAATTATATGTCAATGCACGTAGGAAGAAATATTGTTTAGCCTCAATGAAGAAACACGAATCTAATCCTTTCGGAGTTAGATCAATGAGTCTACAGGGTACGGGTTAACAATTACCAAACGAATGATACAAGTCCGATCTCCCAAGTCCAATGACAGAAACCTGAAAAACAACCACCGTGAGCTCGTTACGGGAAGGACAAGAGGGGGGTCTTCCCGTAACCACCCTCCGGCGTGAGAATAAGTACAGTTCAGTTAAAGAGAAAGTACTTAAGTATTTTGAGTAGATAGTTGGGAATGAATGAATACCTCATGGAGACGACGATGGGTATCTATAGCCGAAGGATAGGGAATATAATTGGTCTAGCTGTCCCTTTCTAGAAGATTCAATCGTAACAACCTGGACACATGTCCGGACCTAATAGGATGGGCCTTTCTGGCTGTGCAAACGGCTATAACAACCTGGACATGTATCCGCAAACGATAGGACGAGCTATATTGGCCATGTGCACTGTTATAACAACCTTTCCAGCTGTCTTTATGTTATTGGTTGTTACGTCTCGTGCTTCCCAAGGAAAGATCCTTTTACTCCATCAAGAGGGAAGTTAGTTAATTACAGTTGTTCCCCCTGATATCGCCTTCTGGTCAACCTTGCGTGCGGGAATAATACCCTGCGGATGACTCCTGAGGGTACCAGGATTCTTCCGCACATAGTCTCTAGGGTTTGTCATCATTCTTCCTCTATTTCGAGTTATGCGGGTGTTTTTCATGCTCCGCGGGTGACTCCTGCGGAAGTCCTCTTTCACCCGCGGGTTGTTCTCTAGGGTATTTGGGTCTTTTTGGTACCCTACCTCTATAAGTCCCCTGAGTCCATTGTTTCTTTCGCGTGGAGTTTTTATGCTGGTGAACTTTTGGACTTAGGATTTTTTTCTGGGGAATATTTTTGAATTTTCAACTTGGATAGAGATATTTTTGTGTGTTGATGTGGATAACCATAAAAAGGGGTGATTTTTTTTCTGGGGAATATTTTTGAATTTTCAACTTGCAGCTCTAGACAGACAATGTGACGTTAGTGCCGGCTGTCATTGTACCCAACTGTTCACTTTTTTCGCTTTTTCAAATTTCCCGCGCGACGAGATGTATTATCGTTGGATCACCTCTTTCTCTCTCCACTGTCAAAACTTCCATCACATTAACTGCGATGGGTATAAAGAGGGATGGTTATCCTTCTTTAGAAGTTTTATCGCCTTTGATTTCTATTTTCTCCTTAGCCTTTTCCTTCAAACCTCTGATTAAAAATTGCGCTTTGTTCACAATTGCTCGATGTTCTTTCTTGTTGAAATAATGGCCGATGACAAGAAATCTTCATCTTCCCCTGATGTTGATACGATTGAAATTAGTTGGAGACGGCCTGATTTTGAAAAACTTATTATGGCGTACGGAATTCCATCGGAATAGGAACCGGAGTTCCCTGCCGCCGGTTCAGATGCCAGTAAACCTCTATCTGGCAAGATGGCCATCTATGATTATTTTTTCTCCCATGGGAATCTTAGGTTTTCGATAACCAAGTTCATAGGGAATCTATTGAGTGGTCATGGGATATACATTTCTCAGGTCATCCCTTTGGTATCATGTGAATTCGCCATTTTCAATTCGTGTGTAGAGCCAACCAGATTGTGCCTACTGTAGAAAGATTTTCAGCTTTCTAAAAGATGCATGGATGAGAGGGTGGTACAACTGTGCTACTGTATAGAAAAGGGTCATTGGCACCGAACCTCCTCGAAGTGCCTATGAATTGAGAACCAAGTTTTTCTGGTTGAGGGAGGACGTAATCCCCATCACTATGGTCCGTCTCCCGGCCAATGAAAAGCTGCCGGAGATGAATATTGCTCATACCGAGGGGCAAGAGTGGTTCCGCACTCTTATGAAGAAGCCTTCGCCCATGTGGGCCATTCCTAAGGAAGCCCTGGTATGGGCAGCCATGAGCCGTCTATGGCCAAACCCGGGTCTGGAACCTTTTTTCCAGAACGTGGACGAGAGTAAGTGCTTACCAGCTTCCTCATATTTTGTTTTTCTTACAACTTCATACTTATGCTTTTTCCGTTCATTTCAGGTGAGGGGTCAATGATTGACGCCATTTTTTACGACGCAGGATGTCCGCAGAAACGCATTCGCGATGCGAAGGCTCTGCCAATACTAGACAGGAGCCGGGATCACTTCCTCTTCACTACCAAAGTGTGCGCCGAGCTGGTGGCTTCCGAAGCCATTTTCCAAATAGGTACGTATCAAACTCTCGTCCGCTAAATGCTTTAACCTTCGACGGTGTGATTGTAATTATGTCCTTGAGTGATGAATAATCATCCCTCAAGGAATATTATTCTGACGATGCATCTGAGACTTCATCTGTCACACGTGCATTGGCAGAGTTGGAGCGGAAGAGGAAGCAGTGGCCCTCTAAGGCAAGTGACGTATGATCCAGTCACGTGGATGCTGAAGAGGAACCGGCCAAGAAAAAGCATCGGGCTCACTGCCCTAAGAAAAAAAAGATCAGTCTTGTTGATTGCGTGAAGGAATTCGCCAGTAAGTTTATACGAAAAATCTTTGCTTTTTTCTTCTTTTACATTTGACCTTTTGCCTTTGTTTTTTGTAGAGCCAAGTGTAACTCCTGGTGAAGGCGTATCTTCACAGAAACCTCCATCTCCTCCTCCGATTGTTATCATTCCCGATGACGCTTCTGGTTCCACAGGAAAGGAACCCGTTGCAGACGTTGAGGAACCAAAGGCGCAAGAATCACCGCGTCAGACTCCACCTTCTCCTCCCAAGTCTCCTCCTCGTTTTTCAATCTCCTCACCACCGCATCTATCAAGCGAAGGCGGGGTTTCTCATTCCCGACACTCAACTTCTGATTATTATGGGATGAGGAACCATGGGGAGGATGATTACTTACACATCCCGCGCTGGACCTTAGCACATGGGTCTCGCTTTACTAACCCCGACGTCTGTGCTAAATATGTCAGTCCTATGATACCGTCCACTGAACGTGCCTTCCAGCATGGGCGTCCCCGTCAAGATCTCGCTCAAGACTTTAACTCTGTCCTGGCCAACACCATGGCTAGCGGGCAAGAAATTTTGCGAGAATGGCAGTCTATGGGGGAGAAGTGGGGCGAGATGTCCCGGGCCACAGAAGAAGCCAAAAAGAGTGCTGAGGAGCAACGCCTGAAAGCCAACACTACTCAGTGGAAGCTGAAGGATGCTGAAATTGCCCTCAAGGCCGAAAAAGATAGGCAGGCCGCTGCTGCACGCCAATGGGAGGAGGCGCGTAAAAATCAGAACACTGTTGTCCAGGCTGCCTGGGTCGAGGCCCTACGGAAGGGAGAAGACCTGGCCAAGGAACTTGAGACAAACTCCGCTTTGGAGGCCCAAGTTACCCACCAAGGTGTCGTGATTCAAAGTCACGAGGAGGAGTCCCGATTGCAGAAGGAGCATGCGGAGGAGATGAAGAAGAGGGTTGTGGAGCTTAAGGCTGCCCATGAAGCCCCCTTAAAGGCTCATGAGGTGGCGAGGCCCATGGGCCAAATACTATGAGGATAACTTGACAATGGCCGAAGGGTACCACGAGTTAAAGGAGAAGACAAGCGAACCGAAGAGGAAAGTCAGTGGCTTTTGGATGACGGTCTCACGCAGGTAAGTTTTTCCTCTTTCATTCTTTATTTTCTGCTTAGTCTTAGTCATTTTATTGATGTTTGTAAACGTCTTTGCCTTGATAGGTTATCAAGCATATCAAAGAAGGACCTAAGTTGACATATAGCCTTGCTATCTTGCTCAACACCTCATCCCAATCTGGCTGCTTGGTTGGCTTTAAGGAGGGATTGGAGTATGCGCAAGCCAATCTCTCGGTGGAGGAGCACCCGTTGCACGGTCTGGATGTTGCTAAGGAGTATGACATGCACCTGAATGAATATGACAACTTGTCGTTTCCTCTTCAGGCCATGATCCCTGAATTTGCAGCAGCGGGGGATGGCGTCCACCGCTTGAAGGAATACTTACAAGAAACATCAGAGGAAACGCCATCCACCCCACCATCTTCTCCAAAGCCAGACATTTCGTCTTCGCAAATCCGCGGGCCTGAAGATGTGGCTGCTCAAGCTCCATAGCATAGATATAGTTATGTTTTTGTAATCTGTTTCCGTTGTAATCCGCTTTTGATATAATATAAGAAGTTTTATCCGTCACACTTTGTCTTGTAATAATATAAGTGTTAGTCTCAGGATCTTCTTATTTGTTAATGAATGATTGCTCAAAATCATCGATTAATCTTATGGTCTCGCAAGTCCTCTCTGGTATGCAGGCCAGTAACTTATTGTAAGACTTACGCGGAGCCTCTCTGGCACGCAGGCCAGGAATTTATTTTAAGGACACGCAGGTCCTTTCTGGCACGCAGGCCAGAAATTTATTTTAAGGGCACGTGGGTTCTCTCTGGCACGTAGGCCAGGAAATTGTTTTGCCTTGAACACAAGTCTCATTATGGCTTAAATCGAGTACTTTAATAAAATTGGCACACAGGCCTAATTATATTACAAGAAAATGACACAAGATTTCGTTTTTACTGACTATCAAAGCACGCAGGCCGAAAAGGAAATATAAGTAACAATAATATTGCTCACATGTAACATTTTTTTAATTGAGCGATGTTCCAGGTTCTAGGAATTTCTGCCCCGGCCAATCTTTCTAACTTGTAGGCGTCTTTTGATAATACTTTTTTTTATCCGATAAGGCCCTTCCCAAGGGGGGGCTAATTTGCCCAGAGGTTCTTGACCGGATGCCTCATTGTTGCGGCTGACAAAGTCTCCCGCATCGAAGTTACATTTTTGAACCCTTGAGTCATAATATTTTTGCAACTGACGTTTATAGTTATGCTCACGCATCAGGGCTAGTTTTCTCCTTTCTTCAAGGAGATCTAAGTTCATCCGCAGCACTCTTTCATTATCTTTGTTAGACATCATTCTTGCGGATGGACCTCCAATCTCGGCTGGGATCATGGCTTCCGTACCATACATTAAACTAAACGGTTTTTCCTGAGTTGTTTGATTTATTCTAAGTGCGAAAAGCCCAAAGTACATGGGGAAATTCATCCACCCATCCAGTTCGCCTAGTTCCCAATCGTGCTTTGATTCCATCCTTAATGGATCTATTGGCTCTTTCAACCTGTCCATTAGCCTGCGGATGGGCTACAGATATTAACACTTGGGTAATTTGGAGTTCTTTCAGCCAATCGTGAAGCCCTCCATCAGCGAACTGAGTTCCGTTATCACTCACCAGTTCCTGCGGGAGGCCAAACTGGCAGATAATGAATTCCCATAAAAACTTTTTAATGCTGGCAGCCGTGATGGATGCTACTGCTTAGCTTCTACCCATTTTGTGAAATAATCGATTGCTACGATTAAGAACTTCACGCGTCCAGGGGCTTATGGGAATGGACCTATGATGTCAATCGCCCACTTCTGGAACGGCCATTCTGATGTGACTGGTACTAACTTATTTTTTGGTCTTAGGGTGTTAGGATCGTGGCGCTGACAAGAATCATACTTTCTGATTTCTTGTACTGCATCCATATACATTCCCGGCCAGTAGTACCTCGCATTCACGAGTTTTGCCACTACCATCCTTGGACCAGTGTGGAGGCCACATATGCCTTCATGAATTTCTCTTATTAAATTATTCGCATCCTCGGCGTCTACGCATCTCAAGAGTGGACCGAGGAAGGATCTGCGGTAAAGGACTTCATCTTGTACATGGTAGTTTAAAGCTTTGTGCCTGATTTTTCGAGCCACCGCCTTTTGTTCCGGGAGTATACCAGAAGTTAGGTATGCTATAATCGGTGTCATCCAAGATTCAACTCCTGTCTGTATGACCAAAACCTCATGTTGCGGCATAGAAGGACAATCCAAGACTTCGATGCGGATGTCTTTTGCTAAGTGTTCAAAATTCGTTGAAGCTAATTTGCTAAGAGCATCCCCTTAATTGTTCTCACTTCTCTTGATGTGTATAACATTACGGGATGAAAACTGAAGGATCAAGTTTTTTGCTTGTGATAAGTATGAAGCCATCACATCATTTCTTGCTTCATATGTCCCATTGATCTGTCCAGCTATCAGCATTAAATCTACACGAGCTTCCAAGTGTTTAACCCCAAGTTTTTTGGCTATCCACAGACCTGCCAAGAAAGCTTCATACTCTGCCTCATTATTGGCACTTTTGAAGTCCAATTTTATGGCATAAGTAAATTCATAGCCTTCTGGTTTTACCAATCTAAGGAATGCTCCCGAACCTTCACCACTTGAAGCCCCATCCGTGAACAATGACCAAACTTGATCACGTTCAGGAGGTGTTGGGGTTTGCTGTTCAACAAGGCATTCTTGTTTTTTTTCTGCAGAACCTTTGTGATGAAATATGCTAGCACTTGGCCTTTAATCGCAGGACGAGGTATGTATTCAATTGAATGTTCCCCCAATTCTATGGCCCATTTTTCCAATCTCCCGGATAATTCAGGATTACTCGGCACATTCTTCAATTTGTATCCCGTCAACACGTTGATCGGATGTCCCTAAAAATATCTGCGGAGGCGTCTTGCCGCATAAACTAATGCTAACACCAACTTCTCAAGCATTGAATATATGGTCTCTGGGTCTGTCAATGTTTTGCTGACATAGTAAATCGGAGTTTGAACATTTTTTTGTCCGTCAACAGTACAGCCCCAATTGCAATATCAGACCCCGAAAAATACAGTGTCAATGGTTCTCCTGCTTGTGGTGCAGTTAAGGTAGGAAAATGCATTAAGTGGTTTTTAACTTCCACAAACGCTTGCTCTGCTTCCGCAGTCCATTTGAACTATGCCTTCTTTAAACAGTTTCTTAAAGTTGAAACAAAGGGGAAAGACTTAGCCGCATGATTAGCCAAGAATATGTTCAAGGCTACCAACATCCCATTTAGTGTTTGCACATTTTTGAGGGAAGAAGGTGAGGGCATGCAGGAGATTGCCTGAACTTTATCTGGGTTAGCTTTGAAACCCGCATCCGTGACTATTAAACCTAAAAACTTTCCTTCCTTCATGCCAAAAGAGCATTTGCTGGATTTAGCTTCATGTTGATCTTCCTCAAAGTATCATACATCTCTTCTAAATCTCGTAACATCTGATCTTCTTCTATGCTCTTGATTACTAAATCATCCATATATACTTCCAGATTTTGCCCGATCTGATCCTTAAAGTCTTCGTCCATCAAACGTTGGTATGTGGCACCCGCATTTTTTAATCCAAAGGGCATCATCTTGTGACAAAATGTTCCCTGGTCAGTGCAGAATGCCGTTTTGTCCTCATCAGCTGCCGCAATGCGGATCTGGTGATAGCCTTTGTATGCATCGAGTAAACATTTAAACTTGAAAGGAGCTACTGAATCAACCTTTAAATCAATCTCTGAAAGTGGATAACAATCCTTTGGACAAGCTTTATTCAGATGCTTAAAGTCGATGCACATCCGCCATGTTCCATTACTTTTGGGAACGATGGCCAGATTTGCAACCCACCTTTGATACTTAATTTCACGAATGATTCCAGCTTTCAACAGATCATGGACTTGTTCATTCATGGCCTTTGTTTGCTCGTGACCCATTTTTCTCTTTTTCTGGACGATTGGTGTAAAGGTTGGGTTCACCCGCAATTTGTGTTCCACAGTCTGCCTTGGAACACCTATCATATCTACGGGTTGCCAAGCGAAAACGTCTATGCTTCTTGTTAACAATTGTTTCAAGAATGTCCTCACTATCTTAGAGAAAGCAGGTCCAATCGTAACCGTCTGATCTGGAAATTTTTTGTTCAACACCCATTTCTCTGGCTCAGTCCTTTCCATCTATTTTGGCATCTTTCTTGGCTTCGAACTACCCGTCGTGAAGCAATGCTTGTTTACGCGGATGATTGAGATGCATGTATGAGTTGGAACTCCTACTACGCCATGAGCTGTTGACAGATGAGCATTGAAGTCTCCAATTGCTTCTCTCCCGAGAATTATGTCCTGCTTTGATTTGGCTGGCAGAACCAAGAATTCCATATCTTTTAGTCTGGAGTGAACTCCATCACTGAGTGTAACCGGGAAATAAATCACCCCTCGCGGGTGCATAACTTCGTAACCAAAACCAAAAACTGGTGCATGAATGGGTTTTAATCTCACCTTGTCTTCTTCATCTAACTGCTCGAAACATTGTTCATACATTATGTCAGATGTGCTTCCAGTATCGAAGAAAACATATTGTGACCGGTAATGACCAATCAGAGTGGTGATTATCAACGGGCTTTTATTGCATGGGCCCCTTTTTACCCGCGGGAAAATTACAGGTTCAATTTCCACTCTTCGTCATCAAACTGTTGTCTTTTATACCCGCTAATCTGCCCGCCATGAATCATGTGAACATTCAAATATTTAACTTGCTTTTTGGGTGGACCAGAATTAGCTTGCGCGGGTGATTTGTTACTCCCTTGCCTTACATTTTTTACCAAATGTTCCAACTTCCCAGATTTAACAGCTACCTCAATCTAATTTTTCAGGGTAATACAGTCATCTGTTTTATGACCAATATCATCATGATACGCACACTGTTTCTTAGGCTTAAGGAATGCTCTTTTAGCCATCAGCTGAGGTTTCTTGAAGTGTACGTTCTCTGTGGTTAAAATTTCACAAGGGGCTTTTGCCAGCGGGGTCCAACTATTGGAATTTTGTGTTGAAGTGCTTGCTTTGTTTTTGTTACCAATCAACGATCTTGCATCGAACTGTTTTGATGTATCCGCATAGGGTTGGAGTCTTGACCAAATGGTCCCCTTGGCTTGTCTATTTGGTACCATGGGTGTCTGTCTAGGACTTTCAAACCCTAACATTTTTTTCTGTTCTCGCAGACAGTTTTGCGGCCGACATAGTCTCATTCCATGCTTTGGGTATTCCATTTTACCAGTTAAGGTGCGGATCAACGCGTTGCTCCGCACATTCTTATGGAATGCCCCTCGTAACATGTCTTCACTGAACCCACCAATGTTAAGACTCTCGTCATTAAACCGGGAGATAAAGTCTTCAATAGACTCGTTATCACGTCTGATGACGTCTAGAATTTCAGAAGGATCACGGGTGTGTTTCTTCTACTGGCTAAAGTGTTGAGAAAATTTTGCCACCAGGTCATCCCAACTTTTATTTCGTCCATCAGGTAACTTTTAAAACCATTCACGCGCCGCCCCAGTCAATGTCAATGTGAACATGTGGCACCAATAGAGAAGAGTCCAACCACTGACTCCTCCCACTGCCACGAAATTCAATAAGTGATCGCTAGGATCTGTCATCCCATTGTATTTTCCTAATGAGGTAGGGATTTTCGCGTTAACTGGGAATGGAGTCGTTGCAATGCCCGCTATGAACTTTGACTTTTCAGCAAATGCTACGGGACGATAAGGTTTTGTGAAGTCTTCTTCCGCATCACTATGGTACTCTGTATGGCAAACTATCGCACGCGAGCGGCTAATTCCCTATCTATCATGGATTCTGCTATCACCACTGAAATAACTGACTTCACTTGGACGATACGTTGGATCATAACTTCTGTATTCAACTCTGCAGGAAAGCTCGCGTATGATTGTGCGAGGACGGTCACGCCTCCTTCTTTCAAAATCGCTCTCAGAAAGTCGTTCCGTCTGAAGGCTATCCCGCATCTGGCTCCTTTGAACTGTCGTAGGAGGAGACGGAGATCTCCTGAGAGTCTCATCATAAGCCAAAGTACGGGCGCGGGTTCGCTCTTCACAAATCATGCGCTCATACTCAGCTAAAGCATTCTCTTGTTGAATGAGTAACCAGTCCTCGGGAGATTGAATCCCTTCAGATATGAGGTTACGACGGTGCGATCTCGTCGGTTCATAATTATCAGATTCGTCTTCCAGGCCTAATTTTGTATGGGCTCGACGTGTCTCAACTGTAACATGTCCTAAGTCACCCGGAGTTGGACCTCCAGGCGCTTCGACACTAATCGTACGCCTACCAGTTGCCGGAGTTTCCGTCGGCCCTTGGAGAGATTGACTCATATCGTTCGGAACAACAAAAAACTCTTACAATTCTGATACAAGCACGGATTGCGCCAATGAAGAAACACGGATCTAATCCTTTTGGAGTTAGATCAATGAGTCCACAGGGTACGGGTCAACAATTACCAAACTAACGATACAAGTCCGATCTCCCAAGTCCAATGACATAAACCTACAAAATAACCACCATGAGCTCGTTACGGGAAGGACAAGAGGGGGGTCTTCCCGTAACCACCCTACAGCGTGAGAATAAGTACAGTTCCGGTGGAGAGAAAGTACGTAGGTATTTTTAGTAGATAATTGGGAGTGAATGAATACCTCATGGAAATGACGATGGGTATTTATAGCTGAAGGATGGGGGAATATAATTGGTCCATCTGTCCCTTTCTAGAAGATGCTTTCGTAACAACCTGGACACGTGTCCGCACCTGATAGGATGGGCCTTTCTAGCTGTGCAAACAGCTATAACAACCTGGACACGTGTCCACAAACGATAGGACGAGCTATCTTGGCCATGTGCACGGTTATAACAACCTTGCCAGCTGTCCTTCTGTTTTTTGCTGTTACGTCTCGTGCTTCCCAAGGAAAGATCCTTTTACTCCTTCTAGAGGGAAGTTAGTTAATTACAGTTGTTCCCCTTGACATCACCTTCTAGTCAACCTTGTGGGCGGGAATAATACCCTGTGGATGACTCCTAAGGGTGCCAGGATTCTTCCGCACATAGTATCTAGGGTTTGTCATCATTCTTCCTCTATTTTGAGTTATGCGAGTGTTTTTCATGCTCCGTAGGTGACTCCTGAGGAAGTCCTCTTTCACCTGCGGGTGGTTCTTTAAAGGTATTTGGGTATTTTTAGTACCCTACCTCTATATATATATATATATATTAATAGATTCGTCAATTTTGATGTTTCAACTTCATCTTCTTTTCTTGATACTTGTGTGCTTTTGATCTATCTAACAATAGGTTTTCATTGGATTCTTAGGTTCGTTGCAGTAGGTACTTGACTGAACTATTGGAGGAACGCCAGAAACTCTAGCTATTTATAAGTTCTTCCTAAGGCAACAGATTATTAAATCAAGATTCAATTTTTATGAAATTTTCTTTATTGATGTTAGGATTTTTGAGTTCATGATTTGACAAATAATATTATTCAGAATAATATTGGTTGTTGCATATCCCTTTGTACAAATAATATTAAAATCCAATTAATATAGATACTTTTGGAATGGGCCAAATAGAAAATAGGCAATGTGAAACGGGCCAAACGGGCCAAACGGGTGATGGTCAAAACTCTATTTTTGAAACGGGTTGGCTTGGGTTGGCAAGAAACATATTTTGTCCAATAATGTCCTTCTCTATATGAACAAACCTCTAATCGAGGTAAAGTATTTAAACCATGATTATTCCTTTCATCTAATAATCTATCCCCTCATTACATCTTTGTTTTTTTATAAAATGATATAGAATCGTATGTGTAAACATATTCTTCTGGGGCTTTGTTTAAGGTCGACTCTTCGACCACCGTGAGATCGTATCCCTTAATGTGTGGGAACCAGATGGAATATGTAAACCCTTGTCCCATGTCAGACTCGCACCCATGATTAAAGCCATAATTCTTCTCTTCATACAAGTGCCCTTCAAACTGACCCAAATATAAATCTAATATGCGTCTCCAATTAAAAGAGCAAGCTTCTTATGACTAAACCAACATCTCAAGACTTATACTTTAGTGTTTAATGTTGACTTTAAAAAGATTAAAAGTTATATTACAATATTTTTAAGATGTAATTATCAGAGATTTTCCGTCCGATCCAATTTTTTAAATAAAGAAAAATCTCGTCGCGGAAAAATCTCGTGCATGGGCATTAACTTCTAGTTTTTGTTATAAATTTGAGTCTACGTATAAACATGCCAAGTGATTGTCCCATTCGTTAATTCATTGCCATATAATATTGTTTAAAATGATGTTTAGGTATGAATTTAAACTTGGTTATATAACGTGAAGTTACGTTTATTTCTTCAATTCTTCTATTTCTGGATTACAAAATTAAATACGGATGAAATAACAATTTTAATATAACTAGTCTAACCTCAGAAAATTAACACGTATACGTTAAAAACTACGGATGAAATAACAATTTTAATATAACTAGTCTAACATCAGGAAATTAACACATATACGTTAAAATGATGGGAAAATAATATGAGTTAGCTGTTCCTAAGATTGCATGTTGCTATGTTTACGTGTAGCCATGCACGTAGTGAGAAAACCTAGTAATCCAAATGATAATAAATGTAACATCCGGCTCTCATACCATCAATATTATTCGTTTTGCTCACGAGGAGTTTTCAGATTTGATTTTGGTTGCCCAGATGGAGACTTCCCAAAACGGCGCCCATGCTGAAAATACTCCCACTTGTGTGCGTTTAACTTTGGAACTCTCCTTTCGTCCACTAGCATTAAGCCCAATACGCGTTGGTGGTTTAAGATGCTGGACATTATAAAGTAAGAATCTATCGTCCGTGGTCGATGTGGGATTGACCTCTTTGATCTCATCGTTATCCTAGAATTCCGTATGTTTTCTGGGTTTGGAAAAGTGTGAATTTTCAAGAACGGGAATCTTATGATATGTTAGGAATCTCTTATGATAATTATCCACGTTTGAAACGTATCTTAATGCTTGAAAGTTGTATAGGATGGCCATTACGTAAGGATTATATTGCTCCCAATTTTTATGAAATACAAGATGCTCATTGAATGATAAAAAAAATCTTAACTTCTACAATTCTTACAATTCTATAGATTTAAGGTTCTATTCTAGATTAAACAAAATAACTGAAGTCTTGTTTGTTTTATGGTTTGTATTTTTATTATGTATAGAATAAAAAAATAATAAAAAATAAAATTAGAGTTTCATTGGGATTCTCAAATTTGGAAAATACTTAATGAATATGTATTCATATCAATGAATTAGTAGAGTAGATCCTCATACAAATTAATCATGTGTCAGGAACCAGATTTGAACTGGTGACACGAGGATTTTCAATCCTCTGCTCTACCAACTGAGTTATCCCGACTAATCCTGATGTCTCATTCTCATTTTCATTTTACTAGAGAACGTGGGTCTTTGTCAATTGAACGGGTTCTCGATTAGGTTTACCCCATCATCCAATCCAGGATGTAGGATCCGCCTAGAGTGTACCTCACGGCAACCTCGGGACTCAACATCCATGATGAGGTTTGTCTCACCAACCTGAAGGATTTGTAACACTTGGCCCTTCATACCACCAATATTGTCCACTTTGCTCACAAAGAGTTTACAACTTTGTTTTTGATTGCTAGGTCGAGGTGCCCATCTTGATTCAACTCCCACTTGAGCACATTTAACTGTGGATCTCTCCACTCGTCTACTAGCATAAAGCCCAAAATGCGTCGATAATTTAAGAGACTAAATATTCTTTATGAAACAAGAATCTCTCATGTCTACGGCAGATGTAGGATTAGCCTAGGGTGTTACAATAAAAGTATTTAAAAAAACTTGAATAAAAAATTGATGGTTCTATCATGTTTTATTTTAAAAACCAACTTTTATGGTACGGTTACGGTTTTGTTTTTTTTTAAATCTAATGGTGAAAAGGTGATGTGGGGAGATCAAACGTTCGCCAAATAATGACGACATGAGTTATGGAATTACAAGAGTTTAAAATTAATATTTTATGTCTTTTGGTTTAATCATTAGAAGCCCAATGGTATTCTATTTCTTTTAAATACTTGAGATTTTGTAGTGTAAACAAATCAGGTTTGGAATATATGGAAAAAAAAATCATTTCCTCTCTATCACATTGTGTGTTAGTGTGTGAAGTACTTAATTATCGATATTCTTTGTAAATCAACGATAGTTGAAAGAATTGATCCTGGTATTCGTGTGAATCAACATGTTCAATTATTATCTTATTTACGATCTACGTCTTTTCTGGAAGTTCGGAGAAGAATCACACGGGTATTTACAGAATCAACGTGTTTGACTTCCAATTTTATCATCACGCTGCGTCAAAAGGGAACAAACGTTAAAAACAACATTTGTATTTTATATTTTCTCGTTAGAGAAATTTACAGTTTTCGTCCCTCGGGTTTAAAAGCAGAGTCACTATTAGTCTCTGAAAAAAATTGAACTTATTTAATCCTTGGGGTTTAAAAAACGAACTGGATTAGTCCCTACATCTAAGTTTTGTTAGTTTTTCTATCCAAAAACATGTGCAATTATTGTTATACCCTTGATTCATTATAAGTGTTAAAAAAATCGATCAATTGAAGCCCTAATTCATTGATCTATCAATCCAATAAACGTAATGTGTGTCTTCAACCTGCAACAACTCAACCATGGCGGACTACGAATCAACAAAGCCTCTGAATCCTTTCACGTCGATCATTTCTAAGTTCACTGAGCTTCTTGCTAGCTTCCGATTTCCACCGCCGCCGATGAAAGTGGAAATTGAGGCTGGTTAAACGGTTATTCACGGCGGTGAAGTGGTGGAGGACTCGAAACCGGTGAAGCCCTCCAATCCTCTTAGAGTCTAATGATCGAATTTGCAACGCATGATCAGAGAAATGACCATCGTGTTCGAGTATCTCGGATCTGCCGGAAGGCTGCGTCACAGATATCCTATCGATGACGTCACCTCGCGATGCCTATCTGCCTTGATCTCCAAAGCATTCCATTCAGTTGCAGATTCTGACGCCATTTGGATTACCTTTAAATCATCGGGAAGGCGGTTTCTCCTGTGGTTTTTAACTCTACCACTGGCGACCAAGTGGTGAATGATGAGTTGAAGAAGTGACGGAGGACTCCAAACTGAGGCCGGAAAAACGGTTATTGGGGCTTCAATTGATGAATTAGGGCTTCAAATCATCTTGGCATCAGTAAATTAAGGCTGAATTGATAGATCGACGTTTTTAACTCTTATAATGAATTAGGGGTGCATTAATAATTGCACATGTTTTTGGATGGGAAAACTAATGAAAGTTAGATGTAGGGACTAATTCGGTTCGTTTTTAAAATTCCAAGGATTAAAGCAGTTCAATTTTTTTTTCAGGGACTAATAGTGACTATTTTTAAACTTCAAGAACGAAAACAATAATTTTCTCTTTTTTTTATAAATATAAGAAAGTTTTGTTACGTGTTTTTTTAATATAACATATTAGTCATCATTATTTCTCTTTTTCTAAATTAATATGTTGTCTTCCTATTGATGCAAACATGGGTCGTTTTAGGGATAGGCAACCAATCCTGGAAAAATTTGATGCAAAGATTTTCAATGGAAGGCTAAAATCTTATCTTTTTGGTGGTAGGCTAACACTTGTTAAATCTATGTTAGAGAGTTTGGGAGTTTATTGTTTCTCAATTTTTAAAGCCTCAAAGAAAATGCTTAAGAAGTCATTGTGAGGAACTTGGAAGGGCTAAGTAAACTAGATGAGACTATAAACAGGGTAAAATGATCTTTCAAGATAGGCTGTGGGTCCAACTCCGGATGGTTGACAAGACACAATTTTGATTGGATACATGGGCGAGTAACGAACTGCTAAATATTAAAATTTTCACTATTCTTTGAGTTGAAAAAAAAAAACATTCTTGTTGTTCAAGATTGCTATGAAGTGTTGGAGGAAGTGTTCAAGTGTGTTTGGAGATGGAAAAGAATCCCTAGATCAACCCGTTTGAAGAATGAATCTACTATTATAATAAATAAAAATGTAATTGTGCCACTTGGCACTTATTTGTTCAATATTATGCCATGTGGCTTCCTTTGTAGACCATATTTAAACATTACTGTCTTATTTGAGCATCCAGAATTTTGAAACCGATGTCAATAATTAACTTCCTTAATTTATACATTCTAATTTTCCAATCACAAACCTTCCTAACTTTATATTCCTCAAATTGTTCTTTCGTTTCTATGAATTTAGGCCATGCTTCTTACAATCATTTAGTTACTATCTTCGATTTCGTAATTGATTCGTTCGTTTATCTGCAGGTGTGTTTTATGCTTTCGGATTGGCGAAAAGCCTCTGATTTTGGATCTTTGGTAGGTTATTCATCAAACTGGGGATGCGTAGGGTATAGCTTAAGTTGATTTCTTCAATGGTTTTTAATTTCTTTCTTTAATTTTTATTTTGTCTAACTGGCAGGTATCGTTATGTTGCTGAAGATTGTTATATCTCTGGTAATGACATGTTTTATTTTTGTTTCCCGATTGTTTTGTTCAATTATGTGTGCATGTCTCTGATTTTAGTAAAATCTCTCTGATTTGCAGGCATGTCATGTTTTTTTTCTCTCTGTGTCATTTTTGAAATTGACATGCAAATCAAGTATTCGATGAAATGCCTCAATGAGGCATGAGACTGCTATTTACCTTATGCTCTTTGTTGTTATCTGTTTAGCTATATTTAGAAGTCAATCTTCAGTTTTTTTTTTTTTTAATTTATGGTTTAGGGAAACGAAAGTTGAACCTTTTTTTTAGTTAAAACTTAAAAGAATGTTTTGTCAAACCATCTGTTGATTTGAAACTTTTAAGTCGAAATACCGTCTTATGGAACAAGTTGTCAGCCATTTTGGTGATTTTGATATTTTCCTTAGATTTTTCTTCTCTCTCCGACTCTTGAAAACGGAAAGTGTCATGGTTTCCGGTGATTGCACATTCACGGATCTACAAAGTGACATTGAACAACTTATGAGTAAATGTCTAGGAACAAAAATGTTCAGGTTTCTTTTGTGAATTATAAGCCTATAAAGACTAATAATTTTAAATTTAACACATAGTGTTTTTGGTGGTATGCACCTTTTTTTTTCTATGCATTAGTCCAAACTTCATGTCTAGGAACACTTAGTCCAAACTTCATGTCTAGGACATATAACGTTTGGAGCATGGACATTTTTGTTCCTAGACATTTACTCATAAGTTGTTCAATGTCACTTTGTAGTCTTATAATTTAAGGACATATAGGAGGAGCATGAAGTTTCCATAAAAATGTAGTTTTATAAGAATACGAGGTAACTACACTCTCATGGACATTATAAGACTATAAGGACATTTTTGCTTCAAACTTATGAAGTTTCCATAGCGAAGATCCAAACTTCATGAGTTTGGAGCATTAAGGACATATTCGAGGTAACTACATTCTTATAATGTTTGTTAAGTACATATTTACATTTTTATAGTGTGTTGTTTTTCATTCTATTTATTTTAGGATGCTTAAAAGATAAAGCATTTGGGCTACTTTTGACCCTTACAACCTGTTTTCTTCTTAAGTAAATTTTGTATTCGACTTGTAGAGATAAAAACATAACCAAAATCAAACTCATAGTAACTTTGATGTAGCCACTTGCAGGTTGGTGATCTTGCAATCCTATGTTAAAAGGATCTCAAGCTATATGCATGATCAATGATAAATGGTTTTCAGCGTTGTAAGTTTTTTTATTTCTTTTTTAAGGGTTATTACTAACAATGTAATAATGATAATTTACACTAAATGCTTGAAATATTTTGTAGTATTATTTCCAAACTACTTGTAAGTTTGTTGACCTCCATCTAATGCTTTGATCTTCATGTATTGATGGGTCTGTTTGTGGCCTAAACACATGTTTCTTGGATATCTCAAATGTAAAAGACATCAATTTTGTATTACTTGATATTTAATATCGAGTACATTTGATCATACATGAATTACAGTTGACTTACTCATTCTGATCAATTTGCTGTTGACTTATTGATTCTGATAACTAAACACAACCTCATGTATCAGTACTTACGCAATTACTGCTTTTAATTATTTTGTAGTTTAGTGGTTTTTTAAACTCACAAGTTAAACGAGTTTACTATGGTCAACAAATATTCTTTTGAATGCGAAGATAAATAAATAAAGTTATGACATAGTGATATGAAACTTGATGGTTAATATATATTTTATTCAACCCGTGTATTACGGGTTTGTAACCTAGTTGGAGATATGTTTAAATATTATTTCAAGTGTAGAGTTGAAAAGGAAGCGGACGTGTGGTTGTGGAAAGGAGCTGATGGGCTAAGTGACACATTTTTCTTGTTAAAAACCTCATATGGACACATATTGTTAAAAAGCATATCGATAAGGTGAAGTATTTCATTTGGCAATTACTTATGGATAGGATCTCAACAAAGATGACCTTACCTCATTTGGCAATTACTTATGGATAGGATCTCAACAAAGATGACCTTATTGGTAAGAGGAATCAATGTTGGAGATGTCAAATGTGTGTTTGTGTGATTTTGAACCGGAATCCTCATTACATCTAATGATTCATTGCCGGGCGGAAAAGTCAGTTTGGGCTAGTGTGCATTATGGGTAAAGTTACCAAATGGGTTTTTGACTTGATTAAAGAGAGATTGGAATGTCCGGTGAAGTTTAAACATAATAAATTCAAGTGTGAGGCAGTTCAAGATATATTGATTGTCACTTGTTGGATGGTTTAGAGAGCTTGTAATGACATTATTTTCAATAATAAACCGTTTATGGCCACAAATTTGGTCAATGTTATTAAAGCCCTCTCATTCCTTTGGGTCAATCAAAGAAGAAAAAGACCGCATCTAGATTGGGAGAAAGAGTATAGATTGAATTTCGTTAATTTTCTTTTATGAGCTTGTAGTAGTTTATGTTGTTCGTGTTTACTTTTTGTTATTTATTTATTTATTTGTGCTCTTAGAGCATTCACATCCAATCCATCTCTAAATTCAAATTACACTAAAAATCATTATATTTTTTCTCTCTATTTCAATTAAATAATAATTTTTATACATTTATCATTATCTTCTCTTTTCCTCAGTCACAACAATTTTCAAGAAATATTAAAAATTTATAGTGGGTGAACAGTAACTCGCCAAATCATAAAAACACCTCTCACATAAAATAGAGGATCGGATGAGAATGCTCTTACGTCTTATAAGTTGTCCCTTTTTTTCTCATGAATGATATTGGGTTTCTATAAAAATAAAGTCCAAAGCCAGCCGTTGGTTAAATGAATTAACCAAGTATCTTTCTCAATACTGTTTTAATCGAACCATTTATAATTGGAACCGACTATGAAAAACTAAAAATCAAAATACAAGTTATTTGTTCATGTTTGACTCCTAACATAAATTGTGAAGTGATCCATATTCACACAACCCTGGTCATGAGGGATGATTATGTTTACGTAAGGATATTAAAATGTTATATATGGTTGTTTATTTCTTTTGGTATAAGTTTTCGATTATTTTACATTATTATCTCTCAACTCGATAAAGCAATCAAATATTAAATAATAACATGGGGTTAGCTTGCAACCAATAACTGCCCTTAATAAATTCGAGCAGAAGATGTGGTGATCAGTGAGGGGTATTATCGACATTTCATGACGTAGCCAGTTATCTATTATCCAACAAGTAAAACGATGTCCTTTGAATCGAATTTAATAGCGTACTTGCCATCTCGACGCTTCCAAACTAAAATGTTTGATTTTGTGTGTTGACTTCTAGAAACAACTTTTCCAACTCATATATTTTTTTATTGAATTATACTTAAAAATAAAAAATTGCAGGCTGTAGTAACTCTTTTAACGTTGTGTTTAAATATATTAAAACGTTAATGGAACAAAAATTGTCTCAAAATCATTAGTAATTGTAAGATGAATTATTAAAATATCATTATTCATTGGTACTAATAAAACAAGCATTTATTTTCTTTGATAACTTGTTACCTAATTTTTTTATTAGTTTTATTTGTATATGAAAATCTCGACCTCCTTCTTTTAATTAGCGTTAAGCCCCTCTATTGCAGCTCATGAAAACAATTTTTAGGTCCGCAACTACCTCAATTATTATGTTTCCTATTAAAAAATATCAATTTTTTAAACGAATCAGTACACTTTTATATTGACCTATCATGTAAGTTAATCTCAGTTGACGTTTAAAATGGATAACATCTCACAAGAATACTAGTACACTATATGTTTTTCTTTGGTGTTATGATTTGACATATTAATTGACATGTTGATTATAAAATAATTTGTATTATTGGTTTCTTAAAGACATTCGTGTGACTGATGCTAACGTTCAAAGTAAAACGCGTGACATTTTTTGCCCGATATAGTAAGAGACTTCATCTCAAAAGTGACGTTTTCCACCGCTAAAATGACCAAAAATATATGCTGCTATTCAACCAACAAAATAAGAATATAAAAGCTGGAAAATTTTAGAATCAACGGTTTGTAGTTTGTATATCAACCAGGTGTCTTACACGGTGCATTGCACCAAGCTGATGTTCATATTGTAAATATTAAGAATTGGCGTGAAATCATCCGGCATCGACAGAGTCTGCATTAGAGCGTATAAAAAAAACTGGAACAATTCCGGTGGCGAACCCGACACAAATTCGGTCGGCATCGAGTTTAAGAAGCGGAAAAAAATTGTCCACGCCAAAATACAATAAATTAACAAATTTGAATAAAAAAACACGGCCAACCAAAAAAAACACACATATGTTGAGCCCAAGAAATTACGTGAATTCAGTCGGAATCATTGGACGGTATTCACAATAACAAAAACTTGCGCTTTGTGGTGGCGAACTAGAATGAATTTGGTCTGTATCGGCACTAGGTCGTAAACATACAACTCACTCGTTATCGATGATACCGACACTAAATCGTATGCTCAAAATAATTTAACATAATAAATAAATAAATACCTTGAAGTGTTAATATGGGATTGGTGCCATGTGGACCGATCAAATCCACCACGACACCAACCCATGAATTTTAATTATATATAGCATCAACAATACCGACACTAAATTGTAGATTAAAAATACTTTAACAAAAAAAAAGAACTTGAAGTATCATAATGGGATGAATGACACGTGGACCAATCAAATTCATCGTAACACCAACTCATGGTTTCAATTATATATAGCATTTTGTTTTCAATTTTATAGTATTATTTAGAAACAATTATAAATAAGTTTACTTGCACATATCTCCTTTACCTCAAATTATTTTATATTTATGTTTGAAAATCTTTAGCAATCTAATATGATGAAGTCATGAAACAATAGTCATATTTTATGAGTTTTTTTTCCAAAGAGGTGTTGGTGAAAAAACTATTTACCAATATAGTGTTCATTGAGAAATATTTACTAAAATGGTGTTTTTGGTAATTGTTTTGTTTCTCACTCCTACTCTTGCTGGTAATTGAATAAAACTAAGATTGACACATGTAAATATAAATGTACTGGAATTTTTAATAAATATATATGACTAATGAAATCTATATTTAAATAAAAAGCTATATTTAATACATTTTAGGATAAAAAACTATTTTGGAAGAAAAGAAACCTGCATATAAAAAGTTATCCCGTTGAGCACTAAAATTCTCACTAAGACCTGTATTTGAAAAAAAAATAGTATTAATAAATTTTTAAAATAAAAAAAATATATAACTATTTTGGAAACTAAAAATAAACGATCTATTTAATAATTTATAAACCAAATCAAAAACACATTGTAGTAATATATTATATATTCGTGTAACATATTATTTTTAGTTCCATCGGTTTTATTAAAAGCTTATCCTTTTGAGCACTTTAACTTTTAATAAACCTAGATTTAAATGAAACCAATATTAAAAAAAACGTGTTTAATTTTTTTTTATCTACGAAAATAAAAACTGTGTTGGAAAAATGAAACTCAACATGTGCTTAAAGATTTTACAAACCAAGTCATATTTTTTTTTTGTTATAACATGTTCATATTTGTATAAACTTTTTTTCTAGTTCGTCAGAGTTTAATAAAATAAATATTTAGTTAAAGGTTATTGTTTAAACCTGTACTTTCGATTTAAAAATAAAGTATTTGTTTTAAAAATGTTGTTTTAGTAAAAAACCTTATTACATAAATATACAAGGTTTTGTATATAAATAAAAACAAAGTATGAACTCTAAAAAAACAAAAAAATCTTAAGAGAATACAGTATACATGTAAAATCTTATTTATTTTAAGTTTATATTAGTATTATTATTTTATAATAAAAATAAAATAGAGATATTTACATGTGTCAATCTTAGTTTTATCCAATTACCAACAAGAGTATGAGTGAGAAACAAAAACAATTATCAAAAACACCATTTTAATAAATATTTCTCAATAAACATTATATTGGTAAATAGTTTTTCCACCAACATCTATTTAGAAAAAAACTCCGATTTGAAAGAGCTAGTCAACATAAACACGAATGGTTGAGTAGTTGTAATTCAATGCTCACGCGGTTCTCTACCCATCGAAGGTGCAATGAAACTATGACACGTGGCAAAAAGCAAGCTGGCAACAGCTGTTGAAAGGACGCGTACCATTAATTTCGCGGCCACGCGCCCGAAAAATCGCGCCCACGCGCCTGAAAAAGCGTCTGGAATGACCATGTACTGTCACGTCACCATAACTTCCTGCACGTCCTGACACAGTCAGAAGAAACCGTCGCACGACGTTTCAGAGGTTTGGACTGTTCTTATCCTTTCACCAACTCTTCGAATTTCAAAAATTCAAAAAGATTCAAAAGTAAGCGGGAAAATACCCCTTACCTTGGCAACCAAGTAACCATAAGACGGGTGCGGGTACAGTGTTAAGGCAAAACCCTTCACATACTTAGCACATGCAGGGAATTGAAGCCAAGAATACCTCGGCAACCAAGTAACTATAAGACGGGTGCGGGTACAGTGTTAAGGCAAAACCCTTCACATACCTAGCACCCGCAGGGAATTGACGCCAGGAATACCTTGGCAACCAAGTAACTATAAGACAGGTGCGGGTACAGTGTTAAGGCAAAACCCTTCACATACCTAGCACCCGCAGGGAATTGACGCCAGGAATACCTTGGCAACCAAGTAACCATAAGACGGGTGCGGGTACAGTGTTAAGGCAAAACCCTTCACATACCTAGCACCCGCAGGGAATTGACGCCAGGAATACCTTGGAAGTAAAGTAACCGTAAGACGAGCGCGGGTACAGTGTCAAGGCAAAACCCTTCACATACCTAGCGCTCCGCAGGGAATTGAAACCAAGAAGGATCTTCTGGGCAATGCTTGCGGAAACGGAAATAACATCCCCGCATAGCGGGAATGTCGGGAACTACATTGTTTGAAGCTTCAAGATGGAATTGGTGGTTTTAACATAATTGATCACTATGTTCAAAACTACCAAAACCTCATGGAGAATCCACACAAGTGGGACTCAACACTCCTGACTTGCGAGGAGGTTACAGACCTACCCGCATCATACCCAAAGATCAAGCAGGAAAGTCGGGAATTTCTGCAAGTGACATAAGGACTTCCGCGGGAAGAATCCCCATGGAAAACCTTAAAACTAAAACCCCTTTTCAAAAACCCTTTGCTTAAGTCTAAAAGTTCACCTCACTTTATTAAACATTCATGAGAAGAACATTGGACTGGGGGGACTTGAAGAGGTAGGTCCCAGCAGAGCCCAGTTGGACCCGCAAGACTCACCTTGAAAAGAGACGTCTGCGCAGAAACCAACTGGATACGCAGGACCCACCATGCTCAGAGACGTGACGTCCTTACGCGCAGTACGCAAGCTGTTCCCGCAGGAAATGCCTCCCAATGGTGAAGTACTCTGCCTGTTCCCGCAGCTGCGGATACAAGCCATCAGGGAAGGCCACCCGCGCAGCAAGGCTACACGCACAAGGCACTTAGCTCTCAATCATTCAGTTGTCACCTGAAGGAATGAGCAAAGCCGGGGAACAATCCCGCACAAAGGCGGGAGGGGGAATACTTCCGCCCAACTAAGCCAGTCCGTACGATACGGGAAGATCTTCTGTACTGTACCTGACGAGGTATGGGCAAAAGATCTGACCAAAGATACGACAGCTCATTGACAGCAGTATGGCGAGCAGCATGCTCTTGTACTGTATGTCACTATTAGCCGTTGCCTACTCACCAACTCCTGTCATACCACGTGCATAGCCGGCAGTTGGTGGAAAAGGAATAGTACACAGCAGGCCTGGTCAATGTCAGCCGCTGCCTACCCACCAACTACCAGCAGGGCACGTGCGTAGGCCACATTTGGTAGAACAGGAATACTATTCAGCCGGCCACACCTCCTTGGAAACCTACCTTCGGCTATAAATACCCCAAATGGTATGATCATCTCATCTTATCACATTATCATCATATACTATCTCGTATTACATATTATACATGATATCTGCTCTAGCAATCTCTTAATATACATTTATATTTAAAGAGCAATCTACTCTGATTCTCACGCCGGAGGGTGGTCACAAGGAGGAACCCCCCCCCCCCTTTTCAGTGACAAGCTCACGGTGTCTGTTTTGCAGGATATCAGAAGAACCATCTTTTCTGGGTCTAACCCATCGTGGGAAACATCTATCTAACCCCCAGGTTATCCGTAATCTGCCCGGGGTCCGGTTAGTGTTCTTCAGATTGTTAACGTACAATACGAATGAGAAACTAAATAAAAGTTGAGTAATTACATTTATAAGTTGTGTAATTAGTTTGTTATTGTGCGTAATTGTGACGTGAAAGGCCATTGTACGTTTAGCACACTAAGACTATTAGGTATGGATACCATTTTGCTTCCCATTTTGTAGTGCCACGTCAGCGCCATATCATACCACACTTCACTCCACTATATTTCAGAATACTATAGAAATGGTTACCAATTCACCACTTCCATCATTTTTCAAATAAAATAATAATATGTATACTACAATAATTAAATATAACTAGAATTAATTTAACATAAAAAAAAACTAAAACTTATATAAAATAAAGTTACATTCATCCATGTTCCGGTGTTGAATTTTCGCCCTCGTTGGTTACAGTAGCGGCTGAAGCAGATATGATCGTGTGAATAAAAAGCGGAACGACCGAACTCGACTCGTCATCAGATGAAAAATTCGTCTTTGTGTAGAAAGATTTGTAAGTTTTTTATATGAAATAAGGGAGGAAAGAAGGGGTTCATTTATATGGTTTGATAACTTTTTTAATTATATCTTATTTGAAAAAAAAAACGATTATGAAATAAAAAAGATTTATTTTTCTTCTTGGAAGAAGTCAGATATGGCGGTGGTGAATGAATAAATAAATAATATTTCTTTTAAAATTCTCATATTTCATCGGCATTTTAGCATCCAAAACTCCAACGCCAAAGGTGCCGATTTGAAGGGTGTGGTGTTCACCGCCGGCACCATCTGCTATGTCAACATTTTCATTGGTATATTGACATCCATACCTCATAGCCTAAGACTGCTTAGGATTAAAAGCAACTAGTTATCAAATAAAAAGGAAAGCGTCAAATCAAAACACATACATTATGCAATAACGTCAATTCTAAAGGACAATGAAAATACATTAGTTATTGGCAATTTCATGTTGTTATGGTTTTGAAAGCAATTTGTGTGTATTTAATGAAATACTTTTTTTCAAAGGTGTTAAATTTAATTAAATGAATGATTTTAAATAGCAAAATCAGTGATCACCTCTTAGTTTTAAGGATTGGTTCTCGCATAAGTGTCAAAGATCGACACACAAAGATTGACAAGCTAGCACATCAACATGCCACTTTGAATAGGACCAGCTTAGGATGACTGAATCAGCTTACCTACCATTGTCTATCATGACATCAGGTAGGGGTGTTCACGGTCTAGTTTTTACGGATTTTAAGTCAAACCATAACCAAACCGTTAGTAACAGTTTTTGGTTATCAAAAACCAAAACCGAACCGTTAAGATTCGAAACCAAACCAAACCAAACCGTTACTAGCGGTTTGGTTCCGGTTTGGTTTCACGGCCTTTCTAATCTCTCATTTGCTTGTGAATAAGACTTAAAAAGGTTGACGTGTTTAGTCAAAACTAGCAGTAATTATAACCAAAAGACATTATCTGATTTGAATATGTTCTTTTGAAACATGAAAAGCATTATAAGTTATAACTAATTATGCTAAAAAGGCTTTTGTTGTATCAAAAATTTTTTTAATATGGACTTCGAATGACTCATAGTCACGTAATATTTACTCATCGGTTTAAACGAGTAGCCTCCTTAGCACTTCAATTAAACCCATTTGCATTTAGTTAATCAAATATGAATATATGATCATCCTAGTTCACTGTATGAACATAAACATAGATAGTTATATATTACGGCCTGGTCCGGTTTTTATGGCCCGTTTGCGATATAAACCGCAAACCAAACCGTACACCTTAAAACTTTTGAAACCGACCGACCAAAAGTTAACAAAAAAAACCAACCATGAAACCAAACCGATGACCGGTTTGGGCGGTTTCACGGTTTCAAACCAAATAGTGAACACCCCTAACATCAGGGATTGCAATTGTTAAGAGTTTGGATAAAGTATTGGTAATCCAAGTCACATGCCCGATTATAAATTTGTGTTACGTACGTAGCTCAATACCCGTTGAGTAATACCTACCTGTTAGTTTGTTAAAATAAAATAACCTTAGAGATTTCTACATTGACACTGATATCAGATATATATGCCCGTTACATGTCACCCAAGGATATCAGATATATATATATACCCATTACATGTCAACAACAACGACAAAAGTTCCATGAAAATATATCATCGGTGAGGTATTGCCCACAAAGGTCCGAAGGCTTTTTTCATCAGTGAGATTCAAGTAATCTACATTGACAAGCGTCAGGAAAGCTTGGCAAAAATCTTATCTTTATAATTATGACGCCGCATACCCGTCAAATAACAATTCCCACCGAACGCCGCATACCCGTCAAATAACAATTCCCACCGAACGCCAAAAAGCTTAGACTTGGGAATCTTATTTGAATATTTACTTTTAATATTAGCGTAGAATTACCGAAAGCATGTCCGTTGGAAAACAATCACACATACAACGGATAGCAAGCCTTGAGGACTTATCGTGTGGTGTTGGTGGTCCTCCGGTAACCCGTCAATGATTTTTTTTCCCCATTCAGACTACGTGTCCTTAATCCATCGGCAATCACCAACGTATATTAATCTTAATTACCCTTTTTTTAATCAATCAGAAAATTACCAATGACTTTTATTGTTAGTAATGATGGATCATTAATAGTAAATTTTTTAGTAGTGTAAAATATATAGTTTTCACGAACAAAAGATCATGATGCTATACAGCCTATACATATACACTAACAAAGATAAGTATCATAGATCATGATAGGTAGTTATCAAGAGAAATCTAGATGATGATCTAGAAATAGAAAATACCATAAGACTCTTTTGAGTGTGGATGAGATTGAGTGATGTATATTCTTCCCACCGGTGGGGAGAGGGGGGTTATTTCAAATCAACAAAATAAGGACTCTTTAAATATATGATTTGGACACGTTCTGGTACGGTTGGTTGCGTACCAAAGGTATGATGTCATTTGTTCACTAGTGAGGCTTGTTCTTATCTAAACAACACAAGTTGATAATTTTTAAAACAAATTGTTTTGACCCGAACCCGTTTTACTCAAAACTCGTATTGACCCAAACTCATATTGACCTGAACCTGTTCTAACACCTATAACCGAATCAATTTGAACCATCCTAATTTTTCAACCATATTTGTGCACAACAACACGCCCTGCTTGCGGTGCGCGCATGTAATGTATATATGTGTGAACCCTCGGGTGGGCAAAAGTAAAATTGCACTAATTTTGACGTTATTTTACTAATCTCGTGAAAATAACGTTAAAAGTGGCGGAAGGTTAATCAGGCATCATGTGGTGGCGTTGATAGCCGAAAGACAAGGGCACATGCACCGATCAGCCGGTGTCCCGATGATTGAGTGTTATGTGCCTTATGTCCAAGGCTTGATGCAAAACTACTATCGAGCCGGGGGTCTCACCGGAAGCAGCCTCTCTATCCCTATGGGATAGAGGTAAGGCTGTCTACATCTTACCCTCCTCAGACCCTACCATAGCATTGCTATTGGTGGGATATACTGAGTACGATGATGATGATGATGATGATTTGTGCACAACAACAAAGTACATTTTCTAAATTTGCACCTTTACTTTCCAAATTTGTTGATTAGCATAAGAATTGTTATAATGACTAAAAATATATCTTCCAAGTTTTTGTTTGTTCTCCTCTTTCAAGTCGACGTTTCATGTAACGCTCTAAGTTTTTGAAATAGTTTTTGGAGATAAATTATTTTTATTATTAAATGATAAATTTTGATTTTTAATACTAAAAGAGTATCAAAACTTTGTTAAAAGTCATAAAATGTGTCTAGAATGAATCGTGAAGGGCCCTAAGGTTTGAATTGATTAGGGTTATGTAGGGTGAGTAGTGAAGATTCATGAGCATCAACTTAGACTGATTAAAAGGTTAGTCTGTAATTCTTAAACATGAGTCAAGTCTTGGTAAATCTAAAACATCCAACCCTTAAATCGCTTCTAGGTCTTCATGGAACAAGAAATACAATCTGGTTCAGTTTCCTTAAAATTTTACCTGGCGATGCAGGCCAAAACAAAAGAGAACCAACTAATTATATGGAGTCCTGGACGATTCCACCCATGTACTAAGTGGGGCAGTGGGCCACGGTTAGATAGTTTGTTATATTTGATTTTGTTTTTTTAACATCGTATGGAACTATTCCAAATAGTTATTCCATTTAATTTTGACGCTTTAAGTTTGGTTCACTCAAAAATATCATTAACAAGAAAACTTAATAATGTAGAAAAACCTTACTGAGTTACATTTCAAATATGAAACTATAAAAATTCTAAACTTTAATCATCACTTATTTAATTGGACCAAAAGGTGAATGCCATTTGATTATATTGGAATAGCCCTCGCTAGTTAGCCGTAGTTTTTATTTTCAAGGAATCTAAAAAGCTTTGGTAGGTGAGTTGAAAGTAAGTTTCAAATAATTTATTACTCACAAATGATTTACCTTATTTGATAGTATTTATTTATTTAATGCATTTAACCTTGTATGATGATACAAGTAACAATTAAAATATTTTCACTAATTATTGAAGAAAGCATTTAATTTTGTGACACGTGGCCCTTGGCAGTTGATGGTTGTATAGACTTTTATCACAAAGTTGCATCTACCCGGTCTACCATTTCTTAACTCTATATATACCCTCTCAAGTCTCACCTCTCATCCACCATCCACAATATATTTTTATTGCTCTTCTAGTCAAAAAATAATCTCATCCTAGCTTCAACCACCAATGTCCACCTCCTCCCACCATAACTCCGCCTCTCCTAGTGGCGTTGCCACCGTCGAAATCCAGCCACGACCGCGCCCGCTCCCTAATTTCCTGAATAGCGTTAAATTAAAATACGTAAAACTAGGGTATCATTACCTCATGTCACACCTTCTCACCCTCATTTTCCTACCAATAGTGGCCGTCACCGCTGACCACCTATCCCAGCTAAACTTTGATGATACCATAGAACTCTATAACCTCCTCCAACACAACCTCCTAACCGTCATCGCGCTATCTGGCGCCGCCTTGTTAGGGTCCATGACTTACCTCATGACCCGACCCTGGCACGTTTACCTAGTTGACTATTCGTGCTACCGCCCACCAGACCACCTACAAGTCAAATTCGACGTGTTTATGGAACGCTCGAGACTACACGGCGGTTTCAACGAGTCGGCACTCGAGTTTCAACGGAAGATTCTGGAAAGGGCCGGTCTCGGAGAGGAGACTTACCTCCCCGAGGCGCTACACAACATCCCGCCCTCTCCATCGATGGAGGCCGCGAGAAAAGAAGCCGAGGACGTTATGTTCGGAGCTCTTGACAATCTTTTCAAGTCCACCAACGTTAATCCGAAAGATATCGGAATATTGGTAGTAAACTGTAGCCTTTTTAATCCAACACCTTCCTTATCCGCCATGATAGTCAACAAATACAAACTCCGCGGAAATATTAAATCGTTTAACCTTGGCGGCATGGGCTGCAGCGCGGGCGTGATCGCGGTCGACCTAGCAAAAGATATGCTTCAAGTCCACCGTAAAACGTACGCGGTCGTCGTGAGCATGGAAAACATAACTCAAAACTGGTACTTCGGGAACAAGAAGTCAATGCTGATCCCGAACTGTTTATTCCGAGTAGGCGGAGCCGCAGTATTATTATCCAACAAATCCTCTGATAGACGCCGTGCGAAATACAAGCTCCTTCACACCGTCCGCACCCACTGCGGATCAAACGACACCGCTTTCTACTGCGTGTACCAGGAGCAAGACGACTCGGGAAAAGTCGGAGTTTCACTTTCGAAAGACCTAATGGCGATCGCTGGCAACGCATTAAAATCAAACATCACGACTTTAGGCCCGCTCGTGCTTCCGATCAGCGAGCAGGTCTTGTTCTTCGCAAGCTTAATCGCTAGACGAATAATGGACTCCAAGATGAAACCCTACATACCGGATTTCAAGCTAGCATTCGATCATTTTTGTATTCATGCTGGCGGTCGGGCGGTGATCGACGAGCTGGAGAAGAACTTGCAGCTGTCGGAGAAGCACGTGGAGCCGTCGAGGATGACGTTGTACAGGTTCGGGAACACGTCATCTAGCTCGATATGGTATGAGCTGGCGTACACGGAGGCGAAAGGGCGGATGAAGAAAGGAAACCGCGTGTGGCAGATTGCTTTCGGTAGCGGCTTTAAATGTAACAGCGCCGTTTGGGAAGCCGTTAGAGAGGTGAAGCCGTCGGATAGTAACCCATGGATGGATTGCATTCATAAATTCCCTGTCAAAATAAGTGTGTAATTTATAGCTTTACACCCTGGTTTATTATGTTTTTGTTTTTATTTTTTTTATGTATGTATGAATGGCTAAAACAAATGTTGTGATTTTACTGAAAATCTGTCTCTTCCCATCAAATTGGTTCAATGTACATTTAATGTGTTAAGACAATTTCATTAATTTGTAGGCTTCCACACCACAAATATGAAAATATAATTGGTTAGCAGCTAGCAATTAATTTATATGATTTCATATATATATAATGATATTATCATTGCTAAGCTAGCTATCACCCTCTTTTAAGTCTACAAGGTCATTTACTGAATAATTTCTCTTACCCTACCAAAACATAATCAATAGTTCGTGAGTTGGAGCAAGTCTTTTTTTATAGTGTTAGTTAAAACATGTAGTGTTGACTTTAGATGTTATAACTAGAGGAGGAAACCTAGATACACCTAATTTGATATACAAGCTCTTCTACTAGAAGACCTTTCTTATAAATCTTTTTGTGATTCGTCAACGGCAATCCCGTAAAACAGACACTGTCAGCCACACCACAAGGTAGGGGATCTGTGAACACCATTTGACGTGAGAGTTAGTATTTGGGCTTTAAATAAACAAGTACGAGAGCATAAATGTTAATTGGAATGAGAGCATCCCTAAGTTCGTCGTCTATGTTGCTATTTGTTGCGGAGAAATTAAGGTTGATGACACCGCCTATGCCATCAGTCTTCACAGGTAATTGGCCTAACGATATGTCATAGTGACATCTTCACACATCTTGACATGTTGGTGTGACACGCATGACAAAGAATGTAACTAGAAGTGTTCTGGCATATTGACCTTCACCCAACGGAAGTCTATTTGGCTGATCGGGTTGCCGGTATCCCCTACAAAGCCACACACATGTGTCCTTGTTAGCTTTAGTTATTGTTGATCCTATTGAGCCATTATTCTACAACATTTCTCATAAATGATGTCTTCTGAACTTCCCGTGTCATCAAGGATTCAACGTGTTCACTATTCACCGAACATATCCGTGATTACTAATGGGTAGTTTAACTTTCATCACGCCAAGGTGGAATAGCAAAAGGTAACTTCATCCAAGGTTCAACATGCTCTACTCCTTTTCCCTCCCTTCCATTCTTCCTTTACCGATCATATTGAGTTCAAGAATTCTTTTTTTGTCCCATCTTGTCTTTTTCTACGTCGATCGATATGTGCCCACTCCTACGTCTTTGACCAAGTGAACTAGTTTGCATGTTTTTAAATAGTGAATAAAATCATATCTTGAACTATCAGCAATTCAGCATTGACTTGTGTTATTTGTTACTGTAATCTTGCGTAAGTGCGGGGACCTAGTTGTCGCACTTACAAACCTAGGGGGGTTATTGAGTTAGTTTTCATCATATTCTTGTCTAACAAGTAATTGTATGGTTATAAATAGGGGTTATTTGTAATCAAGTAATCACAACAACTTATTAATCAATACAATAAAGGTTTAGACTTGAATCTTATTGCCTTCATTATTCCTGTGACCCTTGTGATACTTGCAGAACTTACTTTTGTCCCTCGTAACTCCTCGTTGGGGGGGGGGGGGGGGGGGAGGGCAGACATCAATAAAAAGTAGAAAATTTAAAATAGAACAATTAAAAACAATAACCAAACTTTTTATTTACCAAAATGAGTTTTTTATTAGAATGTCTTCAAAATGTGTGTCTATGCAAAATTTTCGAAAAAAAACTAGACAAAAGTGAAATTTTACTTATGAAAATGGGTTTTTTATGAGTTAATCACTTATAGTTTCAAAAACAAAAAAAAAACATTTCACACATCTTGAGAACACACATTAATAGTTTAGATGGGCGGGTAGTCCCAATATGCATCAGTAAGAGCATAGGCGAATATAGCCCTCCCGTGTGAAACAAATACCTCTAACCTGAAGGAACCTCGTTTGAATTAGGAGTGACAATCTTGATCCATGGGTCGAATGAGTTGTATTAAAATGTATAAGATGTGTTAGAATGAGTCAAACTAAAAAAAGAAAATGATTGAAACGGGTCAAAACGGGTTGACATTTCTCGGTTTTCTTAATGGAATGAGAAAAACGGAGGAAACTTTTTTGCTATTTTTATTTTTTAAGTTTTTGATTTATATTTCGAGTTATAATTTTTTAATTATTTTTTTTGAATTTGATGAGGTGTTTTGAAATGGGTTTTAAAATCTCAACCCATTTTGACCAATTTCAAAACCACTCACCAAAATATTTAAAAAAAATAATTAAAAAATTATATTTCGAAATATAAATCAAAAATTTAAAAAGTAAAAATACTAAAAAGTTTCCTCCGTTTTTCTCGTTCCATAACCCCCCCCCCCCCCCCCCCCGAAAAATGTCAACCCGTTTTGACCCGTTTCAGTCATTTTTTTTTTAGTTTGATCCATTTTGACCCATCTTATACATTTTGATACAACCCATTCAACCAATGAGTCAAGATTTTCAACCCTAGTTTGAATGTATGGAGCCCCATTAATGGAAATGATAAGATCAAAGAGTATAATAAAATCTCATTAAGTCGAGAAGAGATTATAAGCGACATATAAACAAAGGGTCTAGTTACAAAGGCAGTGTAGTGGGGTAACAAAAACTCAAGTTAGATGGGGGATCCAGAAGGCGAAGTCAAACTATTTCACCAAAACAGATACGGACATCACTTTTGAGGAGAATACCTGCATTCAAGGCAAGCATACCACCTCAAAGGAAGCTAGACAACAAACCAAGCCACCATTACCTTTCGACCCTCTAGTTTATAAATACGTTACAAAAACTCCAAAGGTATTCATTCCCACATTTCTCTAATTACTTCTACTCTTACTTAATCAATCAATCAATCAATCATATCCAGTGAAGTCTCACCAACAGCAAAGCTATAGGTAGGGTCTAGGGAGAGTGAGATGTAGGCACATCGTACCTCTATCCAAAGGGATAAAGAGGTGGCTTCTAGAGAGACTCTCAGCTCTAAAGTACATATGTATGAAGCAATATAAAGGAAATCAAAGTTCAACAGTAATAATAATAATAATAATAATAATAATAATAATAATAATAATAATATATGGAAAGAATATACTAATATTATATATATAGGAAGAATAATACTAATAATAATACTAATACTAATACTATATATGTGACCAAAAAAAGGTAAATAGAAGCCTTAAGGAATTCATTTCTCCCTAAAAATCATTAACTTTAATTCTACTTCTTCATGAATTCCTATCCTCAACCATGTCATCGGAATGGTTTAAGTCTATCAAATCATGCTTAATCCTCTCATCCCACGTCAATTTAGGTCGTCCTCTACCTCTCCTCCCTTCTACAGTAATGTTTTCTACAGATCTAACAGGATTCGTCGGCTGTCTTCTCTTCACATGTCCAAACCATCTCAATCTATAACATTGCAGGTCAACCACAACCCTACTCTTACTTACTCTCCCGCAAATAACTTATCACCAAAGAATCCCCACTGATTCTCACATCTAAGGCTAACTGTAGGAGGCGCCTTCTTACAAGGAGATTAACGGTCTTTCTTTCTTAATAGATCATAAATACATACTATTCGAATGAAGGCCATGCTTTGTAACCTGATCAATCTCCCGTTTAACTTGTAGCAACAAGTGACGTCTATCGTGTGCCCAATTTCACTTTTTAATTGTGATCCACTTTCTAAAATTTTCTATTTTGCACTCAAGTAACAACGACTATATTTGTAACATCCTAACCGACAACAGAATATGTCGGGGCGATACGATTGCTCGTAGCTCATGACATTATATTAAGTGACAATATTATTTACTTAAATTAAAAGATAACACTCATCACATAACACATAAATTAAAACTAATCATCCAAAACAACAATATTCATGTCTAAAGTTTTATTAAATAATTCCTACGGTCCATCTATGCGATCTTGTTGTCTTGAGCAATCCTAACATGTAGCATGTACAAAATACTTCCAACACAAGGTTACTGAGCAATCATAGGTTTCTGTTACAATATAATAATGAATAAAGCTAATGAGAATCAATAACACATGGCTAAAATCCAACAATATGAAAAGCAATGAATCATATGAAAACTCTTGTTCAACTCAAAATATAACCGAATTACTTGAGAGCGTAGGTTCATCTCAAGGACCATCCCACTATAGTGTTGCGTTTGTGTTTGCATTTGTGTACCATCTCCAACAACAAATATATAAACACGTAGTCAAATAGCACATGGATCATATACAACATGATGAAAATCTAACACATGAGGTTATTATCTTTTTACCAAAACCACTATTTAGGACTAAGCATGCTAGGGACTGGTAAATCAATCCCTAATAACCATTAGGTACTGATTAGGTAGTATAAGAGACTAATTTTTCAGTCCAGGATAACATTCTTTTTTGTAGTGTGACTCACCAATGAAACCTAATCACAATTCTAACTTAAAAAAATTCGAGGATAAGATACAAAAAACATGAATTATTAGGAGTTTGGTTCTTAAATCGGGTTTTAAAGAACTGAGTTAAACGAAAAAATTAAGTTTTAACGAGGCGAGCTCGGTTTTATTTATAAGGTTTCGTCAAAATATTTATTAGTCATGTTTTAAACATTTCATTTAATTTGTTTTACAAAAAAATGTATTTCATATAATTAAAGTTAGTTAATCGAGTGGGTCAATTTCATCGGAATCGAACCCGGAACTAGGTCGGATTCTCTTCCAACATACCATATAAATAAAAAGGAGCTTTATTAGGTTTAGTTTATGATTTAGAACATATAGATGAATAACTAATGAATAAAACCCGATTTAAAGAATATAAAGACTAGAACACGAGTTAGAACAAATTGAACCTTAAAGCACCTACAATCAATTGGTTTGATTGACGCGTTTTGATTCAAAAATGTAAAGGAATAGAAAACAATAACATAGTTACCAGGAAATCAGTTAGAGATTGATGAACAATGAAAAGTTTCACTTTTGAAAGTCAAAGTATGCAAATCACCACCTTAGAGCTTGAATTCGTGAAAGAGATAGGGTATTGAGTATTGTGAACAAGAGAGCAGAGGTCTAGGTCGTTGATATTTATAACAATTGAGGTATAACAACATAACTTGTTAATTAGGTAAAAAACCCTAAACTTAAAGAGAAAGTTTAGTAAATTGAAAAATCATAACGTTTTTTGAGGAATAAGATGAGGGAATATCGTAGAATATGCCATTGGGACATTCTAGAGTCGACAAACGAGTTATAATCAAGATTTGGCAAATAAATTTGGCTTGGAACACAGTTTTTGCGTTTAGACACCTGCATTGCATATCGCGACGGGCAAAAGGCTTGGTCCTCGCATAGCATGACCAAATAACAACATAGTTGCTCTTGGTGTCGGCCGCGGATCACGATGGAATTAAGGTGAGTCTGTCGCATTGCGTGACCCAATTGAATTGGGTGGAAACCCTAACATTTTCACGTATCGGGAAGGACTAGGGACTAGTCCGTCGAGTAGCGTGAACAACCGCAAAAATTAAAATTTGACAACTTTAACCCCTGGACTTTCATTAAAAGAAAATGATGAATCTAACTTCGTGAAATTGCGTTTGTGATCAAGTTGCAACATTATAATAACCATAATTTAATGTGACAAATGAACTAAAACTATTCGACTTTTTATTAATCATAAGATCCAAATTGTAATACAGGTCGGGTATAGGAAAATGAAAAATAATGGATGTTACAATGCCCAATACGTACATCATGGAGCAGTATACATTCTTGGCATTCAATCTTCCGATTCACCCATAGAAGTCGCCGAAATGTTCGAGCTCACCTAGGAAGCTATCATGAAAAAAATTACTCGCATTCAAAAACTTATGAATAGGTACGTTTAGGAAGAGAGGAGTAGGGGTGAGCGTAGGTTGTAGTATCAAGACAATCTTGAGGTTTCCTCACTCTGAACACCAATAACCACACGAAGCCATTGCTTCCATAGTGGGAAATGCCCCCCCCCCCCCATTAAGCCCTATCGTGTTTTGAATGACACCATTATAGTGTCACTTATAGGGGCTCTCCACGCCCCTCCATATCACCCTTTGACCTCTAGCACAACGATAACGAATATTACATCCTATTACACTTAGCCCCTCTAATCTTCTAGTTAGATCAATATCTAGCACAAGTTAGTTTATTTTCCACATGAATTAACATTATGCAAGTAAACACCAAGTAGCACATAAACGTAACACATAATTATCAACTTCTTTATGATACTTATCGTTTGATCACCAACGGTTTGAGTCGACTCGTGTGTGTTTTGGTGAAATTCCAAAAGATTACTTATGTAGTGATTGTCATGCGTCTTCTAAACCCTAGTTTAAATGTAATCAGATATGCGTTACAGTTTGTGTGTTCTTAAGTTTGAATTAACGGAGTTCGGATTAACGGAGTTAATTTGAAATTGACGAGTGTCACATCATTCCCATGTTGAAAGAATTTTCGTCCCGAAAATTTGAGTCAAGTCTCGATGGGTGTCTGAAAAAGGCAAAAATTTTCAGTTTGTCATATCATCCCCTAGTAGAAAGAAATTTCGTACTGAAATTTAATTCATACCTCCGGTGATTTCTGACGGTTTGTCGACTTTCGCGGTTTTCGGTGTTTGGTCAACCCTTCAAAAAGGTGAGGATACTTTTGTATCATTTGATCCTCGCGTTCCCATGTGAACTCTGGTCCACGTCTCGAGTTCCAACGGACTTTGACGATGGGAATCTTGTTCTGCTTGAGTGTTTTGGTTTCCCAATCCAAAACTTCGACTGGTTCTTCGATGAAGCGTAGCTGTTCATCAACTTGCAACTCGCCCAAAGGAACTGCTTGTGTATCGTCAGAAAGGCATTTCTTCAAGTTGGATACATGGAAAACATTATGTACGCCACTGAGTTCTGTTGGTAAATCCAATCGGTATGCTACCGGACCAACGCGTTCAGTTATCCGGTATGGGCCAACGTATCGTGGGTTGAGTTTGTTTCGCTTTCCAAAGCGAAGTACACCTTTCCAATGTGAGACTTTGAGTAAAACTTGGTCATCCACATGGAATTCCAGAGGTTTTCGGCGCTTGTCGGCTTAACTCTTTTGACGATCTCTTGCTGCTGCCATGCGGTTTCGGATTTGGACAAACTTTTCAGAGGTTTCAAGTACTAGTTCTGGACCAGTGATTTGGCTATCACCCACTTCTGCCCCAGCAAAGAGGTGATCGACAATTCCGTCCGTACAACGCTTCAAACGGCGTTGCTTTAATGCTTGCGTGGTAGCTGTTATTATCCGAAAACTCTACCAAGGGCAAGTGAGGTTCCTAACTTTTTCCGAAATCCAACACGCATGCACGCAACATGTCTTCCAAAGTCTGAATGGTGCGTTCACTTTGCCCATCTGTTTGAGGATGGTATGTTGTGCTCATATCGAGGTGGGTGCCTAGTGCGCTCTGTAGTGACTTCCAGAAGTGCGAAGTGAAACGGGAATCTCGATCAGATATGATAGAGACATGCACTCCGTGTCTAGACACTACTTCTTTCATATAGTTGCGAGTCAGTCTTTCCATTTTGTCCGATTCCTTGATCGCTAAGAAATGCGCAGACTTCGTCAACCGGTCAACGATCACCCAGATGGTATCGCATCCTGTCGTTGTTTTGGGTAATCCCGTGATGAAATCCGTGGAAATGTGTTCCCATTTCCACGTTGGGAGTTCCGGTTGCTGTAGCAGACGAGATGGTTTTTGATATTCCACTTTGACTCTTGCACAAGTCAAGCATTTGCTCACGTAGGTGGCAATGTCGGCTTTCATGTTTGGCCACCAGTAAAGTGTCTTTAGGTTATGGTACATTTATCTTAGCCAGGGTGAATGAAATATCGGGACTTGTGTGCTTCGTCCATCACTAGAGTTCCCAACTCTCCGTATCGAGGGACCCAAATCCGGTTTTTGAAATATCGAACCCCGTCCGATTTGGTTTCAAGCTGCTTATCCATGCCCCGCATGAGTTCTGATGGGAGATTATCGTTTTTCAAGGCTTCGAGTTGAGTATCACGAATCTGATCAGGTAAGTTGGCGTGAATCGTGAGTTGTAATGCTTGCACTCGTCTAGGCTTATCGGTTTCCTTTCTGCTGAGAGCGTCAGCCACTACATTGGCGTTGTCCGGGTGGTACTTGATGGCACAGTCATAATCCTTAAGTAGCTCGACCCAACGACGTTTTCGCATGTTCAACTCCTTTTGATCGTAGATATGTTGGAGGCTCTTGTGGTCGGTGTAAATGGTAAACTTGGTACCGTATAAGTAATGCCTCTATATCTTATAAGAGCAAACACCACAGCTCTGAGTTCCAAGTCATGGGTCGTGTAGTTCTTCTCGTGGATCCGTAGTTGTCGAGAGGCATAGGCTATAACTTTCTCGAGTTGCATCAACACGCAACTGAGACCCTGTATCGATGCGTCACAATGCACCTCAAAATTTTCCGTTCCCTCGGGGAGGGCTAGGATAGGGGCGCTACAGAGTTTGGTTTTCAACAGTTGGAAGGCATATTCCTGCGCGTCACCCCAATTGTACTTAGTACCTTTGTGTGTCAATGCGGTGAGAGGTTGGGCAATCTTTGAAAATCCCTTGATGAAACGTCGGTAGTAGCCAGCCAGTCCTAGGAATTGTCGCACCTCAGTCGGAGTCTTAGGTGCTTCCCAGTTTTTGATAGCCTCTACCTTTCCTGGGTCGACATGGATACCATTCTCATTGATCACATGCCCTAAGAAGTGAACCTCGCGAAGCCAAAATTCACATTTCGAGAGTTTAGCGTACAGTTGTTCCTTCTTTAGCAATTCCAGGATTAACCTCAGGTGTTCTTCATGGCCGGTCTTGTTCTTGGAGTAGACGAGGATATCATCAATGAAAACAATCACAAACTTGTCGAGGTACGCCTTGCATACTCTGTTCATGAGATCCATAAATACGGCTGGTGCGTTGGTTAAGCCAAAAGGCATAACCGAAAACTCATAGTGACCATACCGAGTCCTGAATGCCGTCTTTGAAATGTCTTCTTCACGCACTCTTAATTGATGGTAACCAGATCTTAGATTGATCTTCGAGTAGTAACTCGATCCTTGAAGCTGGTCGAAAAGATCATCAATTCGGGGCAGGGGATAACGGTTCTTGATCGTCACCTTGTTCAGCTCCCGATAGTCAATGAACATGCGGAAAGTCACGTCCTTCTTTCGAACAAATAGGACAGGGCCCTCCCATGTGATGAGCTAGGTCGGATGAAACCTTTATCCAACAAGTCTTGTAGTTGAGTGGACAACTCCTGAAGCTCCGCCGGTGCGAGCCGATACGGGGCTCGTGCTATGGGTGCAGCACTGGGGGCTAAATCGATTTGGAACTCGACTTGTCGAATAGGTGGGAGTCCAGGCAAATCCTCCGGGAAGACTTCCGGAAAATCTCGCACAATCGTTATGTCTTCGACTCGCTTCTCCTCCGCGGGTTTCTCGACAATATGAGCTAAAATCGCCGGATGACCCTTTCGTAAATATTTCTGCGCCTTCATGAGGGTGATGACGCTTGTAGTCATGCCGCTCTTCTCGCCCTGTATCGAGATGATTTCGCCGGAAGAGGTAGTGATATGGACTATCTTGTCGTGACATATGATATCAGCTCTATTCTCGGATAGCCAGTCCATGCCGAAAACGACGTCGAAACTACCAAGCGTAAAGGGTATGAGGTCGATATCGAAGGTATGACCTGACAGTTTCAACTTACATCCCGCTAGTACATGAGTTGTTTCTATAGACTTACCATCAGCTAATTCAACAGGAAACTTAGCATCTAACGGGGTTGGAGTTAAGTTTAAGAATCTACTAAAGGCTTTCGATACAAAACTCTTATCAGCTCCAGTGTCAAACAAAACAGAAGCAAAACAGTCGTTCACAGGGAACTTACCGGTAACCACATTCGGATCGCTGCGGGCCTGGCCCGACCCAATGACGGAAGCTGTACCTTTACCACTGCTCCCGCCACTGTTATTGCCTCCATTGTTCTCATTCTGCTTCAGTTTGGGACAATCCTTCCTGTAGTGACCCTCTTGACCACACTCAAAGCACCATTTCGTCGCTGTAGGCTGTTTAGGAGCACCCTTAGCCGCTAGGTCTCCCCTACAGTCCTTGGCCTGATGACCCAATTTACCGCATTGCAAACACTTAATACGGTCGCATGGGCCAGCATGGTGATAGTTGCACTTCTTGCACTTCGAGTACTTTCCAGCATAGCCACTCGAACCCTGTCCGCCACTGATGGTGTTATTGTTGGAACCCTGATTATTGAAGTTCCAAGAGAGTTCGGGTTTACGGTGGTGTTGTTGCTGTGGGGGGTTCGATGATGAGGACCTGGTGTTGTCAAATTTCCTCTTTCCATTCCCAAAGTTGTTGTTGTTGTTGTCAGTGCTTGAGTTGTCGCGAGTTTTAGAGGTGAACCTCTCGGTGGTAACGCACCTTGTGCCACTGCTTGATCCGTCAGCTTGTGGGCTATTCGGATCGCTTGCTGAATAGTGGTTGGTTTAGAAGACGTCACCATACCCTGAATATGGGGTACCAAACTATCGATATACATCTCGATTCTCTTACTTGGCGGATCTACCATCCGCGGGCACATCACTGCTAGCTCGTGTGAACGGGTGGTGTAGGCTTCAATCTCAGAACCCACCATCTTCAGCGCCCAAAATTCCGACTCCAACTTCGCGATTTCCTCTCTAGGACAATACTCTTCCCGCATCATGTTCTTGAATTCCTCCCAGTTCATAGCATTTGCCAATTCCAACCCAAGAATTTGCACATTAGAGTTCCACCAGGTGAGGGCAGAATCTTGTAGTGTTCCAGCAGCAAACTTGATTCTGCTGGCTGGTGGACAGTTACACATCTCAAAAGCTGACTCTGCCTTCTCGGCCCAACGCAGGAAACTTATGGCTCCCTCAGTTCCGTCAAATGAATTAGGCTTGCAGTCTAGGTAGTCCTTGAAATTACAGACTCCGGCTAGACCTCCGGCTCTGCTGCGTTCAGAGCAATTTGCGCTTCCAGTGTCTCGCAACGAGCTAGAGCTACTGCTGCAAGGCTTCTTGCTATCCAAACTTCGTTATGCAAGTCTATCATCTCTGACTGCATCTTGATCACTAGCTTCATTAGCTGAACATGAGCATCTTGAACTTCTTTCATGGCTTCAGTCAGGAAGGAAATCCTCTTCCTAGCCTCTGCTCCATCCCCTATCTAACCAGTAACATCCGCTCTCGTCGAGCGCATATATCCCACTTCACGCTCTAAACAGGAGGCAATAGCTGCGAAAGCACACTCCATTGGTTCAGTTATGGGTGGTAGGGTTTGGAAGGATATGGGACAGCCCGAGAGAAGTAGTGGGGGAACTTTCTTTCGATAAACAAACCGCACGATCAAACTTGGGTACCAACTCTAGTTACCGTTTTCCTCTTACACCTCTCCAGATGGGCGGTGCCTCTTCGATGCTGGGGCTGCTAGTGCTGGGACTACTCTAGGTGGTGATGGGTTGGGAAGCTGCGGTTCCTTTCCTGGGGCGTGGGACACCGGGTCGGATGATGATGATGGCGTTGACACCGTTACAGGATAAGTCGTGTATGCGCGCGTGTGAGTGAATGAGGTAAAGAGAAAGAAAATGAAGGACTAAATATAATATATATTTATATATGCAGTGCGTATAATTATAATTAATGGGTCGTTGCGGTTATAGTTTAGTATGCATGCAATTCTAGTTCGCTATAACCAATTTCTCTGATACTAATCTGTCACACCCTCCCCACTAACGGAGTTTTACTGGCAGAGGGTGTGAACTAACAGGATCGGAATCATTAGTTATAATCAAACACCATGTTTAAAGTTTTCAAACCAACAAGACATTAAGTCTTAAATAAAATGCGGAAGCGTAAATTGTAAACCAAAAAGTTTGCGCCACACAGGACGACTTAAAAACCCAAGTTATCAAGATAATAATTAAAAGAAGTTTCTAAAGCAATGGTGTTTAGCAAATGCATATTCCTACACCGCACGCCCACCTCGGCTACCTGAGAATAACATACTAAAAGTGTCAACACAGGGTTGGTGAGTTCACAGGTTTATATAAATAAAGTGTTTGCGTTTGCGTTTACGTTTTGCGTTTTGCGTTACCAGATAGTGTTAAGTCAATTATATATCAATAGGTAGCTAACCTATCAAGCATGTATTACTAAGTGTTCGACACCGAAGCTGTCTGTTTATCAATTGCCTTGCCACCATGTCAACCACGACCATGGTAATGTTTTAGCCAAGATTACACCCACTCGACCTACAGTCGAGTTTAGAGTTGGGTGGGGTTTGTCAAACCCAGTAGTACTACTCAACAGTGACTCGCTATTATCCAAATATTAACCGGTTCGATGTTATGAAGGACTTTAGTCGGTTTGTTTGCCACTTAGCCTTACAAGTGATATATAAAAACTAAACAAAATCTAAAGCGTTGGAGTATGTTATCTCCCCCAAATAAAAGCATTTAAAAAGAGTAAAAAAGGGGACGTGAAATTCACTGTTTGCAAAGATAACCAAAAAAGATCCGAGAAAGGTGTGCGACACAGAAAAACCTCAATAGTGTTCTAAAAACAAAAACTAGATTTTCTAAGTATTTTAACTACGAGTGAGTCCATAGACTCGACACATACAACTTATGCATGAGATGCGTTTCGTGTTTCGTTTGTAAAATAAGTGCGACGACAAACACATTGGTGATAAGTTACACGTGTGAAAAAGTACTTAAGTGTCAAGTATTAACATTGTTCATTACTAGAAAATATCCCCCACAAGGGCAATTTAGTCAAAACATAGTAAACATAGATTAGTTATGCCCTTTTCATGATAATTCAAGTAATTCAGCAGCTAAATTGTCCAGGCAGATTTTCACTCAACAAGATTACTCTATTCAATTAATCATAACATGTCAAATAAATCACCAAAAATCATCACCGAAGCACACGTGAGTTAGGTTTCTAAAAATATTTTTATTATATTTTTATCATATATGGTTTTATCACAATGATCAAAACACACAGTAAACACACAGCAATCATTATCATGCGCAACAGAATGTTATTTGTTAATCCTGTTAAATGACAAATCCAATCAATGCAAGACCAATTGGGTTAGATTCCTAACTCAAAATATTAACTTCCAGAAGTAGAACCGACCCATTTGGTCTTGTCGTTTATGAGATATCTTAGTCGCAAAACAGCCTAACAGCAGGTCTCCCGAATCAGTCTTGCGCAACAGTTTTGTAAAATAATAAAAAATAACTTTTATACGTCCAAAAATTACAAACTCAGACTTTTCAGAAACTAGACTCGACCTAGTGTATTATAGAATCAACAATCACATCAGAAGATGTAATTAACATCGAGTTACAATCATTTAAACCCGAATTCAATAATCTGTCTAGCATCAGTTTTCATCAAAACTCAACATACAAATAACCTATGCATTATAACTCATACATACAACCCTCTAGATGCATAATCTACTAACCATGCATCTCAATATCACTTTACATACACAATTAGGGTTTTACTTCGAAGTTCAATTTCAAGAAACATGCAATTAACAATCAATAACAACACAACTAGTTATCAATTCATTAGTAATCATCAACAAACACATAATTAAACCCTAACTCATCTTAAATCATCACTTTCAAGATTTAGGGTTTTGATTAACACCTTCAATGGCCTAATTAAACACATGGAATGATTAAAGGAGATGTTAATTACCTATCTAGCACCCTGAATCCTTCAAAACAAGCTTGAAAAAAGATTGTATGTGTGTGTGTGTAGCTCACGGCTGCCAAGAGGAAGAGAGGGAGGGGGGAAACGATCGTACAGGGGGTAGGGGATTAGGGTTTGTGTAATAATCTGATTAATATTAATTATATTACACTTAGCCCCTCTAATCTTCTAGTTAAATCAATATCTAGCACAAGTTAGTTTATTTTCCACATGAATTAACATTATGCAAGTAAACACCAAGTAGCACATAAACGTAACACATAATTATCAACTTCTTTATGATACTTATCGTTTGTTCACCAACGGTTTGATTCGACTCGTGTGTGTTTCGGTGATATTCCGAAAGACTACTTATGTAGTGATTGTCATGCTAATCTAAACCCTAGTTTAAATGTAATGAGATATGCGTTACAGTTCGTGTGATCTTAAGTTTGAATTAACGGAGTTCGGATTAACGGAGTTAACCTGAAATTGACGAGTGTCACATTTACCTAGATATTAACCAACACAACTTGCCATTAGTTAGGGAGCCTCCATGATGGAAGTGTAACATCCATAAAAATTTCAATACAAATCTGAAAACTGATTGAATGTGAAGGACCAAGAATATTCCTAAAATGATTAGGAACCGAAGCTCCGAACAAAATAGAACAAAAAAAATTTGGTTGTACTTCGTGCATCGCAAACGGGTCGGATTTTCGGGTTTGAAAAGTAACGAATGCAACAGGACTTACAAATTAATTTCGTCCCGAAATTAAAATAAAAATAAAATTTAAAAGAGAACAACTAATACACGGAGTTTGTTAGAAGTTTTAACAATTTTATACATACATATATAAAATAAGATAACACTGATTTTTGAATGACCCGAAAGAACGCCACAAATAGGAAATATGACAATGACACTTATATATAGGATGTACCATCGGTGTATCCACCATGCCTTTATCATATTGTATTTGTCCGTTCCCCAAAATCATTTCAAGTTTCGAGTTATTTCACACAACCGGGCTTATTATATTTTCCATGCGAGGATTTTGATAATTACGTGTCGACCCATAATTACCTCTATCGTCGGATGGTCCATATAACTTGCTCTATTTTGTGGTTTTAAGACATAGACCTTAGATTAATATATAAAATTCTCATATATAACATTGAAAAAAAAATAAATAAAAAAATAATGAATTTAAAGGGTAAGCATTACCAAAACATATTGATAGATCATTCAGACCAAGGAAAACGCGAAAACACTAAGTCAAGTAAATAAAATCATCGAGTCTAAACCAAGTAACGATGTTAAAAACGAAATAAACGAGGTAATGAAATTAAAGAATGAAAACATTTGAATTATAAGCATCGTAACATGTAATTGAAATAATGGGGTTGAGAATAACGAGGCAAGTAAACGTAGCATTTAACCAATGAAATATGAACATGTAAATTGATAACGCATTGGGCTCGAGAATAACTCTGATAAACGAAACTTTTAAGTATCAAAATATCATGATGTTTAACAAATGGAAATCTCCGAATGAATTGCAGCACAATTACGGTAACATTGAGATGAAATAAAGTGAATATTACAACATATAAATTAATAATTTAAAATAAAGCATATAAACGAAATTCTATTATCACAATATTAAAATCCATTAAGTTTGCGAAAGAAAAGTTCCAATAGCAACCTTGAGGTTATCAAAGTAAGTAGTTGAAACCTCGAAAATAAATTGTTAGTCTGAGATAAAAATTAACGAATTGATTCAAATAAAAACTTTGTGTGGAAAGAGAACAAAAATTACCAAAGCGATTCATGTAAAATAAACATAATATAAACTCAACATGTACATGGGACATAGTTCTAGTTCAAAGTAAACAAATTTATAGAGAAAGTCGGTCACAAATATTCAAATGTAGAAATAAAATGAAAATACTGTTTCTATTAGGTAACTAAGAACATATACATGTTCATAATTCCAATTTTCCCTTAACCGTTACTTTTTATGGAAAGTTGGTGACCACAGGATTAGAAATAACAAGCGTAAACCGATTTAATAAAGCGAATAAGAATGCTGTACGATCTTACGTTTCGTAAAATACAAACGGATATGGATCAAGGATCAATGAATCAATCGAAATCAACTTCGTTAACCATATTCTAAAGAAGCGGTTATAAATAAAATCACTCTAGATAAGTTCGAAACATACGTGAAGGAGAAAATAAAGAAAAGAAAATGTAGCTTGCGACACTTGTCTTCTCGAATGTCGTTTTTTTTGCTTTAAATATTATTATATTAATAGTAGTGACGATGATACTAGGAATAATAATATTACTAATAATAATAATAATAATAATAAAAATATTAACAATAATAATAATAAAATATTAATAATAATTGTATAGGTAATTACCGTAATAATAATAATGATAATGATGGTGGTGGTACTAATAACAATAGTAGTAGTAATATTAATAATGATGGTAATATTAATATCTTTAATAATAATAATAGAGATAATAAAATCTTTTTAAAGAAAATCTATTTGACTAAAAGTTAAAAATAACTGAGGATTTGGAATTAGGCGCGAGGTGTTAGTAAAAGAAATGAATTGTAAGAAAGTATGCAAAAGTAAATATAGACGATTTTGATGAGTTTTGTAAAGATCTAAGTATTGAAATTGTAAAATTATGTAAGGTCGCCAAAGGATGCGGGATGAGGATATTGCATGGCGGAAACAAGTTAGGCATTCTAAAGTATAGCGGGTGTGCTTGGGTCACCACAATGATAGTAGGTTTGAAGCATGAGGTCAAGCATATGATTGAGACATATGGTTAGGTACATGTTTGCAGATGGGTGAGTGGTGTTGAGTTTGGGTAGGTTTTAGCAATAAGTGGTAATTGAATATATCACAAATTGAAGTACATCAACGTTTCAAGGAAGTAAAGCGGTTTTACACATACCATACAAAGGACGTGTTTCTGTGCGAGGCTCTTTGGTTGGGTTTGGTTTGCGTTTCCAAGAATGGTGCTGGGTTTGAATTTGAATTTACTATAGCGATGAAGGTGGGTGTGGTCAAACGCGGGGTGATCGAAATCGCGGAGGACAATTTCTTGAGAACTTGGATTGTCATTTGCGGGTTGAGCGCGTCAGCTTGGAAAACGAGAAGGCACGATACGAAACGTGAAGAATTCGCGTGACTTGGGACATAAGTATGACACGACCAACAGATTTATCGAGATCAATCATAAGAATAAGTAAATAAATGAAATTGCATGAAACAAAATTCAAAATCAAAATTGAAATTCCTATGAGCAGTCATAGGTTTTCATATTTCAAGAAACGAAAAATCTCATAAATCATATGGAAAACGTGTTAAACTTAACAATCAATAGCGAAATCGATTTAAAAATCGAGGGTTTATGTACCACCATGACTTTTTAAGTTTTCACTTCTAAAACATAAGGGTAAATGAATATGGAAATAAGGTAATCGAATTGAAATTCGACCATTCATGTATCACCATGACCTTTCGAATTTTCAATTCTAAAACGTTGTAGTAAATAAATAAAATAATACAGTAATCAAATCGAAATTCAACCATTTATGTATCACCATAACTTTTTGAATTTTCTATTCTAAAATATAATAGTAAAATAGCAAAGGAATCGTTTGAAATTCAGTTATTACTTTGCAAACTTTTAAAAGTTTAAGTCGTAAATGAGCGTATAAATAAAGAAAACGTGTCACAAAATATTTTTTAAAACTTAACTATTCTCGTATAAAAATGCGTAATTAAATCGAACCGAAAGCTCGGTATTCGTGTACAGACTTCCAGTTAAAACACATTGTAAAACATAGATGAGTGCAACCATATTCTTTTCACAAAGAGAATATGGTCGCGTTTGAAAACTTATAATTGTGATTCATATGGCGTTGAAAGTGGTATGCTTTAGCTTAGTAGAGTTCATTCTCTTTCCTAACTCTCCAGGTAAGCAACCGGGTCCCGCGTCTGATTGGGATTTATACGCATTGCTCATCCTTAGGTTTCAATAACCTTGGTGTCAAGAGTTTTGGAAAACAGGCACGTCCCCCTTACAGTTTACTACATACCCACCATACAGAATCATCTTTAAGAAGAATAAATATCGGAACACCACAATAAAAATCAATAATTGAAAATGTTGGAAAACTCTTTGTTTTTAGGCATAAGCCTTGGACTTGTATGTGCTTATTAATTGAAGTACTTGAATCATCAGTATAATAGTATTTGTGTACATGAGGCATAAACAAATCAATAATAACCAAATAATGTGCATTGAACAATCAAATTAGGTTCACATAATTTCAAATAATGCAACATAAACAATTAAGCAAATAAACTATAACCAACTAGAACACTACGTCTAATGTCCTATCTTATAGTCACGGATCTGATACCAATCTGTAACACCCGGCTAAAGCGGAATACGCCTGAGTGTGACGTACAGATTGCTCAAAATACATGTGACACTATTAAGTGACAATATTAACATTAATTCATTCAAATCCCAAGTACACAAGTTTATCAAATGAACAAATACAAAGAGAAAGGAATAAAACAAACGTCTTCTTGTTTATTATTTAAATAACCTAACTTCTAGTGACTTCATCTGTTTCATCCTCTAATAAATGTACCTGTAACATATATATAAAATAATGTCAACTAACTTAATAGTTTGTGAGTTCACACAATTTAAATAATATATAAAAACCATACAATTCCATGAAAACTTGTGAAAAACACATAAGGGTTCTTTACACTAGAATCAATGGTCCATGAGTGTAAAGAATAAATGAAGGTCTTTTCCAGTTGGGATTGTGCACCAACGTACTCATATCTGAGTCCTTTTTCCACTAGAAACAATGGTCCATGAGTGAGTGTAAAGGGGGGGGGGCGTATAATCATACTTATCGAAGAAATCCATGCACGTAATAATTGAGTAAGTAACAAGTAAACACACAAGTCCATGATGCGAATTGTAGTTTGTAAATAATAAATAAACAAAATTGAATTTTGATAGGATATATATGCTACCCCCAAAATAGTAAAAAAGGTAAAATGAGGGTGTGAGAAACTCACCTTGAAGTTGAAGACAAACTTGCAATAAAACCGAAAGTGCGTAAATGAAACCGAAGCAATTGAACTTCACAAACTAGAATTAAAAGTACAAAATCAATATTAACTAACGACTTATAAAAAGTAGATAACTCGGGCTGTCGGGTTTTAGAAGTGTTGAATGTATATTTATTATAGAGTTGGATATTATAATATTATTTTGTACATTAACGAATTTTAACGAATTATTAACAAATTCTTAATTTGATATTAGTTAAAATTATAAGATTAATATTATGTTCGAATATTTTAAGGGTTACAGAAATATTGGTGTCTACGATATATTTTATTTTGACAACCGAATATGTTAACGAATTTAAGGTTTAACAAACGAAAATATATATACAAGCATATATCTATGTATATAAGTTAAACTAGTTTTTAAACGAACTTGACGGGTATGAGATTTATAATATTTACGAATTATGGGGTTTTAACGAAATTTTAGCGTTGTCGGTATTGTTTTATTTTACTATGAATGTATGTTGGTTTATTTTAGGATTTATAAACCTACATTGTTATTATATATTTTATTTAAATAATTATTCTCCGAGTATTGGCGGGCTTGTAAAAGTTGATTCTTGAACAAAATTGCTAACGGAATTTAAAACAACTTTTATTTAACCATAAAAATAATTTATTGATTATGAAATGATTTATAAATACATATGTGATTTATTATAATTAATAAAAATGGTTTTCAAAATATATAAAATGGGTTTGCTGTGACCCGGGTTCGAACCCGGGTCTCCATGACCACACAACACATACACAACCACTGGACCATTTCAGTATTGTTGTTCAAAAATGGAAACTGATAATTATAAGCAAAATACCCAACTTCATCTTCTTCATCCTAACCCTAGGGTTTTCAATTCTCCAGATTCGTTCTAGGTGTGATTGATTTAGGTTGGGGGTTTTGTTAGACGGATCAAAACAATGAAAACCCACCTATCAATTACCTCTAATGATGCCGGAATGAGGTTGAACGACGAGTTGGCCAGAACGGAAATATAAGAACAAGTTGATGATATTAACGAGTTTGTTAGTGAAATTTTGTGTCTGTAACATGTTTAGGAGAAGGTTAGGATACTATTTATATCCTCAATTGTTCCGTTGGGTGTTTAATTCACGTTATTGAGATTTAATTATTTTCCGTCGGTTTGAGGTTTGAATCTGAACGTTGGAGGTGTTATTACGCGTAATATGTCTTGATTAAGCATTAAGGTGGTGGTGCAACGGGTTTAAATCATTAATAATTGATTAATATGGCGTTTTGAGATGTTTTAAAGGTTGCCGGAATTAGCTGCAGGAGCCGGAGGTGCGTCGCCGGAAAACCGAGGGGGAAAGGGGGTGGCGGCTGGGCTGCTGCGTTTTTTTCATTATTATTATTATTATATCAATTTACACTTTCAGCCCTTGTATTTTCATATTGATTTAAAACATAAAGTAAAGTATATTTACAAAGGAACCCTTATACTTTGAAATGTATAGAAATGAGATAAATGTTTATAAACTTGGATGTGTTTTCGTATTATACCCGACTAGGTTGTGACTCGTTTAAGTAAGCATGTTAAAACTTGGAGTTCACTTATTGAACAATACGAAATAGATAAACAACGAATAACAACTATAATGCGTAGTAAATATTATTACATAAATAAACAATAATTATATATATAATAAAATAATTATACGAATACATCGAAACATCAAAATGAGTCGGTTGACGAACACACATAAAATGAAACTTGAAATATACATTTATATTTATACATATATTCATAAATACAACCGAAAATTTGAAACGGGTCGGATTTTGGGTTTGAAAAGTAACGAATGTTACATTAACCCTTATACCAGCGCAAACTAAACCCCTATACTTAATTACGTTAACATCGTTGTCTGAGTTGTGTTCGTGAGTTGGTTTGATCCGGCCCTGTTGATAACAATTAAACCTTATCGGAATTTCATTTAAGGTTATTTTTATACTCTTTCTGGTCGTCGGAGATGCTAGATCAAAAGCCCTAACATGATTTAAGCAATCGTAAACTGGATTAAACGATTAAGAATTTTAGGGGTTTGTTCAAACTAATTATTCTTTCTGTCTGCATATGTAAGTTCATTTCTGGGTTGTTATCATCAGACCAGCTAGTTCAGTTGGCTCTGTGGTTTGTGTTAACTTTGTGTGTGGCTGGGGGCGCAGGTTTGAGCCTCCCCCAGCCCGAATTTTTAGTGTTTCTTGATAATAATCCATGCTAACCAACTTTTGATTATTTAAGCTATAATACTAATATTATAAACATTATAAAATGTGTAAGTAATCTATATTTTTCTTAAAAATCGACATCCTAACTGGTATATTTTCCGAGCCTTGGTTAAACCATATATAAATATATATATTATTATAGATATATGCATACATGTATATGTAATAGATTTTTAAGCAAATTTGTAATGGTTTTAATATTTAAAAAGAGTTTTAATCAAATATATATATATAATCGGGTTAATTAACGTATTAAAAATATAGTTTAAGTATTTTATAAAAGATAATATGTCATATAAATATTATTATTTATTATTTACTATCTATAATTACAATATTTTTTTAAACAGAAATCTTATTAATAGTAGAAATATATATATATATATATATATATATATATATATATGGGAATGATCAAGAGAGAACACTCATTTTTAGAGAGAGAACTAGATAACTGATATACTAAGGGGGTAAATGTGGAAAAGTTACCCAAAAGATCAATTTTCCCCAATTCCTTATCCATTCACGATCTAACAGTTCTACTAGCTTACTATTTATTCAAATCACATCCATGTTTATCTCAATCATTTCTATAATCGAACACTGTCTTTAATTTGGGATCGATTTCTATACTACATGATCATACATCTTGAATCCGACCTAATTATGGTGATTGAAGGTACTAATATATTGATAATATTAGGTTAAAATCGCCCAATAATTTGGCCTTGATTTTGATCGTTTTCGTTGATTTTTATTAGCAATCGATTCATCTGAAGGCTCCTCCAACAATATTGCAACGATTGATGCTATGTGTGTTCAATTGGCTGATTCTATGTCAAATACATGTATTACTGCAATGAACGATGTTGAAGAGGTTGAAATATCTTGCTCTATTCCGAAAACAGAGGCCAATCGATCCATTAACTCACATCCGACGTCATCTATAGTTGTTGCTTCAAGCTCGGGGGTTGGTAACGGGAATATAATATGCTGTTGTTGAACATCGAGGTAATAGATGATACATGTATTGCATATATGTTATGTAATATTTCATAATGTGCAACACATATCTTTTAAATCATGTAATACACATATGCACTGTAACGTTTGGTGTTGTGCTTGCACTTTGTAGTGTGCCATAACTGTTAACACATAGTCATATGTATTACAATCACGCAATCTAACTGACTATTAACACTATGTTATATGTATATGCTATGAGGCTACCCATGCTAAATGTGTTATCAGTCTGTTAGATATGTATACTATTATGCAATACTCTGTCATGTGTACCGCACATATGCAAGGCAACCCAATTGTACTGCATATTAACCGTTAACACAAAGATATCGTCCATGATATAGTTATTTTTTTTATTACGTCTATCATTTGGAATATTTCACTTATGCAACGCTTTTACCCTGTTAACAGATTTTTGGAGTGGAACTTATTCATCACATTCTCCACCTTTTGAAGAACAATGGAAGTTGATTATGGTTAATCAGTTAATCTACATTTGAGTGACCATCATTGGTTGAAGATTTATGATATCAATAAGTTTGTATTACACATGTGTGTTACGTAATAGGCATTAAGAATTACTTTGATTATGTCACGTATGCGTATTTTTCACATTTTTTACTCGTGTTTAAACATTGCGTTTGTGCAACGTATTATTTTTCGTATGAGCAATACATTATTACATATATTCAATAGCCACGCATAACATGGGTATTACATATTATGCATTAAAGTGTTGTTATTACTCATTCCATGTTTTTGTCGAACGAACAATATAATATTAAAAGACGATGGTTAGAAAAAAACTAACTAACCATCACAAAACTGATTATCATTGCTCTGATTGTGTTATGTGTGTGTTTTTAGGTTTTAAACACTGTGTATGTGAATTTCTTAACATTCAACTTCATCAAACATGATACATACATGTTGTATAATGCATCCAATATTTAATGTACACATAGAGCATTAAACTATACTTAAACTAGTATTTGTATGCATGTTTTCAAGCATTATGCATTGCCACAGATTGTATCCTGACATCATGCTTTACAAACAGTATGAATTAAATTTTTAATGTGCAGTGTACATGATGTCATACTTACATTCATGTACATGCTTTTTTTCAACCATCATATGCTACCATAAATCATAACATGATCAAATGTTACCACAAAACTTAAATTGTATTAAACATCATGTCTCTACAATGTATCAAATGCCCATCCAATATGTCTCAAATAACACTTCTGCAAACGTACATGCTTTTTTTCAAACGTCATACTACCACAAAATGTAAGATGATCAACATTAACACAAAACATAAACTTTGTTAAACATCATGTTTCTACAGTGTCCCAAGTGACCAATCAACATGTATCAAACAACACCTTTTTAATAATGTCTTTTTTCGATTTACTTGCTCAATCTCTCATGTCATTTAACACCTCCTCCTTTAAAGTATTAGTATCCGAAAGAATAGTGTACGCGGTGTATTTCATTATGAGAAGGTATATTTGCTCAACCTTCATAAGATTTGCGGTGGTAAAATCATAGTCAACCACTTCATCAACTCTTTTATAACATTCCATGTGCTATATTGTAAATACACCGCAATCCGTCGCATTATCTTTTGTTGCCCAACCTAGTTTCAACTTCTTAGGCGGTGCTTGTCTCATGTCTGCCATCTTCGTGTCACTCATCGATTCCAAGTAATCGCAAAATATCTGTTTCTGTAATAACAAATAAATAACAATTGTTGTAACAATAAATGTATTACATATATGCATTATTTAATATAATACACGTATGTAATTCTACTGAAACTTTATATTTAGAGTTACTACTTTATTACGTATATGCATTATTTAATATAGTACACGTATGTAATACTATTGAAATGATACATTTAGTACTACTACTTTATTACATATATGCATTTCTAATGCAAAATATGTATGCAATATGACTGAAATTTTGTATTCCATATAACACACCGTGTCTGCGTAGACGTGTAATGCACCAACGATGAATATGTGTAATGAATCTATAATGCATATATGTATTATAGATGCAGCACATATTTAATACATATATATATATGTAATATATTATTAATGTATATGCCAAATCAATAATTGGTGTTACTTATAAGAGCCAAACCGTTCACTGGGGGTGTAATACGTATGCACAATCAAAAAATATGAACTAGTATCATCATATTGTACATCGATTTACACAAAACACACACACAAAAACAAAGTATATTGCGCTGATTCCATGTAATACGAACGATATCACGTGAATTGTGTACTACACATTTGCAACCGGACAAATATGCACTGGCATCAACATGTTGTTATTCGATCTAAAAAACACATAAAAACTAAAAAACCTTCGTATAACCATCATAGTTGATCATCAATATCACTAATATGTATTGGATATATGTATTTTAACTACACAAATGCCGTAATGTTATCAATATGCTTTTTAGATGTGTTACATGTATGCAATACAAAGAAATGTACCAATATACAATACCATTACAATGATCGGCAATACATATGTGTATTATAACTGTGAATTGTGCACTATATCACTAATATACACCATTAATGTATCGCATCTGTATAATATTTCGATAATAATGTAAATTAATATGCTATCATCAATATATTACACTACATATGCAAATAACTCATAATCAACACTTATAATACACTTAATCTGCAATTTATTCACAAATCGTTCAGAATTGACGTGATATGTGTCTAATCCTCGCTTACAATGAGCCTAATCGACTCTATAAGCACAAATCGTTTAGGATACACACGACATAAAACTAATCAGAGGTTGAAATATATGAAATCAAGTATTGCGATTGTTTACCTGCAAGTGATCTTCTGTTTTGTGGTTGATTTTGCCATCCAATTGCTCGAATTTTGAAAACCCCAGTTTATTGTTTGATTTAGGATATGAGAGCAGAGTAAGAGATAAGGTTGGTGCAGGTAAAAGGACACTTTTTTTAATTCATGAATTACCCTCGACCATTTAAAATCACGCCCCTGTTTTTTTTTTTTGCTCCTTTCAACCATTTTCATCCTTTGATGAGTTAGATCTAATTGTGATAATTGCAACCATTGTCACTTGTGCTTAACGATTTGTACCTTACTTGTTATGTGCTTATTTGCTTTACATGAACCTTATTCGGAGAGGTTTAACATAATCTCAAAATAGTATGATCATACGACAGTCGTAATAGCTTTGTGCTTTTCGACAGCTCATTTATTTACTCATTGGTTGAATTGCTTAACACATTTGACTTTGTTGCGCATTTATTATCTATTATATATATACATCAAATCTGGTGTGTTGCTCACTCAACCTTGTATAGACAAAACTACTTTAATTTTAACGCATATGCAGGTTATCGTGTGATGTGGAGTTAGTTCAAGATTGGAAGGAAAACTTAAGAATCAATATAGAGAAATAAACGAGACATTTGTATTATCATTTATCTTTTCTTGGTGAATTACTTGCTTTTGGATATTGTATTTGAATAATTTGTTTTAATTGAATTTTAATAAATAGATTGAAATTTCCAATGTTGCGTGATAGTACCTTGAGAGCTGTGGGCAGTCAGTTCACGCCCCGGCATTTACAGCGTAGGTTGGGGTGTGACAACCGGGTCCAAGGCCTTACCATTTTTTATGCACCGAGTCAAATTTTTTAGATATGTGTAGCAGCCGTTTAAATTAGTGTAACCACAGTACATCTTTATTCTCCCTCCTACTTAATTTTTTAATCAAATTTAATATTAGCCACATAATCTATTCTATTTAATTAAACATGTGGTTAAGAATGAAATTCTTAAAACTCAACAAGTTCTCATATTATCCCTCCCATATATGTATATATATATACACATATGTGTGTGTGTGTGGTGTGAATTTTAAGAGAACTTTTTTAAGTTAAGAACTTTGAGAAGCATTTTGGGTCACAAAAGAAAACCTTAAAAAATATGTAAAACAATTATAAAACAAAAAAAATCGAAAAATTAATTGAAAAAATAATTAAAAAAAAATGAAAAAAAGTAAAACAACCAAAACAAAAATATATCTAGCATCCCCCATTCCATAAAAAAAGTTTCTCGGTTTAGCCTTCGGGTTTAGTTTAGTTTTTTAGGGATTTAGGTTTTCCGGGTTGAGGGTTAGGTTTTTCTAGGTAGGGGGGGGGGGGGGGGGTGTGGTTTCTTGTACACGTGACGAAGGAAGGATAGCAGAAAAAGAATAATCCATAAATATATTATAACCGACACATTGAAACTAGCATTATCTTGTACACGAGTAAAAATATAACTTGAAAATGTTTATCAACACTAAATTTCGTGAGATAACCATATATTGGTTTTTAATATATATATATACATATATATATATTTTTAATTGCTGAATATACATTAAAATTATAACGAAACGTGTTTTTTACATGTAAAATTTTTAAGAGCTGTTTTTTTTTCATGTAAAATTTTAATGAAATTTGTTGTTTTACATGTAAAATGTTAATGAAATATGTTATTTTACATGTAAAATATTAAACTTTTACATGTAAAATCTTAAATAAATGTTGTTTTACTTGTAAAATATAAATGATGTTTGTTGTTTTACGTGTAAAGTGTTAATGAAAAGTGTTATAATTTATGTAAAATATTAATTTTTACATGTAAAATCTTAAAGAATTTTTGTTTTACATGTAAAATGTTAATAAGATTTGTTGTTTTACGTGTAAAAATGTTAATGAAAAGTGTTATTTTACATGTAAAATCTTAAATAACTGTTGTTTTACATGTAAAACGTTAATGAGATTTGTTGTTTTACTTGTAAATGTTAATTAAAAGTGTTATTTTATATGTAAAATCTTTATGAACTGTTGTTTTACATGTAAAATGTTAATGAGATTTATTATTTTACGAGTAAAGTGTTTACCCCCCCCCCCCCCCCAAAAAAAAAAAGCTAAAAAAACATAAACCCGCTAAAAGCTAAACAAACCCCGATGGCTAAACTAAGGTTAGTTTTTTTTCCTGGAACGAGGATGATATATATTTTTTTGGTTTGTATTTTTTAATTGATTTTTTTAATTTTTTAAGAGTTTTTTTTGGACCAGGAATGCTAGATAAACATTTTCTTTTCTTTCTTTTTTACTTTTTAAATTTTTTTCGTTTTTTTATGCTCTATAATCTTTTAAATTATTATTTTTTTATTTTTTAGGGTTTTTTTTTCTTACAAAAATATTGTTATGTAGGTGATTAAGGGTGCACCATAAGGATGAATCATCCCGGTTTCATAAAAAAATCGTCTCGTTTAGCTAAATTATACATATATGTACAATTCAAATTAAATGATAATGTACATATGTGTGTATTACGTAATTAGAGATTAAATGAAATTATACACATATGTATAATACGAAGTGTTTTTTATATGAAATTGAATGAAATATAAGATTTTTTTTTTAATTTTTGTTTTTTTTGTTTTGTAATTTTTTTAAATATTTTTTAGAGATTTTTTAGTCGTTCAAAATGATTCTCAAAGTTCTCAATTTTAAAATGGTTCTCTTAGGATTATATAGGGTGAGTTCATTGTGGAACTTCAAAAAAGTTGGGAACTTGATACACCTTTAATCACCTACATCACATAATTTTTGTAAAGAAAAAAAACTTCCTCCAAAAAATAATCAAAAACCAAGTTAAAAAATTATAAAAAATGAAAAAATAAAAAAAAACCAAAATGCTTGTCTAGCATCCTGCGTTCCAAAAATAAATCTTGGGTTTGTAGTTTAGCCTTTGAAAAATAATTAAAAAATTTATAAAACTAAAAAAATGTCAAAATGTTTATCTAGTAAGCCCCCTTCCAAAAAAATAATAAAAATTCTCGGTTTAGCCTTCGGGTTTAGTTTAACATTTAATGATAGGTTGTTTGAAAATAGAAAAATAAAAATGCATAAATATATTATAACTGTCACATTAAATCTCGCATTGTTTTGTACATACGTAAAAACATAACTTGTTAATTTTCATGTACACTAAATTACGTGAGATAGCCGTATGTTTGTTTTAGTATATATATATATATATATATATATATATAATAACTGAATTTCAGTAAATTAAAATTATAACGAAACATATTTTTTAAATGTAAAATATTAATGAGATTTGTTGTTTACGTGTAAAATGTAAATGAAAAGTGTTATTTTGCCCCCCACCCACCCCAAAGCTAAAAAATCTTAAACCTGAAGGCTAAAGCGAGATATTTTTAGTTTTTTTTGAACGGGAGATGCTAGATAAACATTTGTTTTTTGACTTTTTTATTTTTTTATTTTTTTTGGTTTTATAATTTTTTTTAATTAATTTTGAAAGCTAAACCGAGATTTTTTTTTGAAACGGGGATGCTAGATAAACATTTTAGTTTTTATACTTTTTTTTTAATTTTTTTTGTTTTATAAATTTTTTAATTATTTTTTAAATGCTAAACTGTGATTTTTTTTTTGAAACAAGGGATGCTAGATAAAGAATTTTGTTTTCTTATTTTTTTTGTTTTATAATTTTTTTAATTATTTTTTTGATTAATGTTTGAAGTTTTTACCTACAAAAATGATTTGATGTAGGTGATTAATGACATACCATAAGAATATGGAGAATTGATCTAAGGGTTGGGAAATGTGTTCTCCAGTTTCTCATTTTTTGAAGTTCCCTTTTGAACGTAATTTATATATATATATATATATGAAGAGAGTTTTTAGTCTTTGAATTTGATATATGGATGTTTCATGATATGATATGATATAATGAGATGTCTATCTAAAAGAAAAATGAAGAAGACAGGACTATACATGTCCTACAAATTATTGTTGTACATAAGCCTTTTTGTTCCATATATCATAGGGGGGATGGGGTGGTTTATTGTGATGGTATTTCTATTACTTTGATCACCCAATGACATGGTGCCACCTCACCCCAATCAAATTCATCACTAGTGATAGAATTTAGTGGGGGTGGTGGTGTGATGGTTTTTTAAAACCCAACCTCCCACCCCACCCACCAACGGTAACTTTTCAAGCTTTCAAGCGTGATCACCACCATGCTTTCTCCCCCATCATGTGGTTTGGGGGACCGGCGACGGTGTTCCACGCTCTTCCATGCCTTGTGGAAGCCCTATCATACATCACCCTGTCTGCCATAATAAAATCACATGTCATATAGAAAATATTATAAGATATAAATAATATTATATTATATTATATAACAAGTCTAGTATAAATATTTCGTTTTTCTTTTTTTATTGAGTTTTATATAAACAAAGGTTAAATTATTGTTGTGTGTTTTATTGTTTATTATTATGTTTTTAAAATTAAAATAAAAAATAAAATAAAAGGTTTTATGGTAGTTGAGTAAAGTATTGTCTTTAGTTTTTTCTGGAACGACCAACTAAGTAACGCCGGGTATTTCGTACATGCCCCTCATTGGCTAAAGGTAGCCCGAGCCAGCTATTAGTTCGGATGGACGGAGCTCCTATCGGTCCACCTAATGAGGGATTCCTCGGATAAAATTCGACCCCCACGCTCGCCAAACGGCATTACAACGAGGAGCCGGTAAAACCAGGTGAGATCAGGACTCGAACCCTGGCAAGCCATGGTCATCCCTCATATCTCTCATATAAATTGGTGATAATGAGGTTTGAACCCCCTAAGTTTCACTAGTAAAGTGAGTGCTCTAGATTGTGGAATGTTCTCAAGTATTGTCTTTAGTTAATGTCATTTTAAGATAGTTTATGATGAAATGACGTGGCATTAAAGAATTGATGGGTATTTAGGTAATTATCTGAAACTCTCCTCTCCCTTTCCGGTGATATTCAATGGGTTTAAGAAAGTTAAAAAAATTTGGATTTGGTAGCGTTTGGTATGCAAGAATGAGAGTCGAAATAGATTGGATCATTATAATGAAATAAAAATAATGTGTTTGGTTGATCAATAGAATGGAATCACCGGTTACCGTGTCCATTCCATTCCCCTTAAACCACCCAAATTAATTCCATCCACCCCCTTGTTTTTTTCATTTCATCCATCTTTCACACTATATCACCTCTACCACCCTCTCACCACCACTACCCATCACCTTCTCACCACCACCACCCGCCTCCACCGGCTGCCGCCACCACCACCCCGCCTCCGTCGCCACCACCAACCATCACTCTTGGCAATCATTACTGCCCGCCACCCACCGCCGCCACTACCCCCACCACCCGCCTCCGCCTTCCGCCATCACCCACCTTCGCCGCCACCCGCCAACAACCACCTACCATCGCCGCCCACCACCGCCACCACCAACCATCACGCAGACATCACTACGGCCCGTTACCCACCGCTCACCACCGCCATCTCCACCCACTATCACCCCCACCTGTCACCACCAACAATCGCTCCCCGCCCACCGCCCATCACCACCATTACTGCTCACCGCCCACCACCATCATCTTACTACCATTTTTATTTTATTCCGGCCTTTTTTAGCTTATCAAAAATATAAACTAATAAGTCATTTTGATGTGTTGTAAAACACATTGACTTTCCGTAGCATTTTTATCATGTTTTAATTGTTTTTATTTTAATTATTAAGTCTTTTTGGTTTGCTTATGATTGATTTTACAAAGTTGAATGTTTACTTGTAGGTTGTGAAGTTTAGTGGAAAAAAGAGGCAAATTGGAAGAGTTTAGGGGTCTTTTTGGTCAAAGTTTTAAAGTTTAAGCAAGGCCCGGTCCAAGCCCATAAATTAAAAGCCTTATAATATATTATATTAAGATAATATCACATTTAATCAGCGATTATCTCTTCATAATACCCGAAATTCAAAAAACCCTCACCTAAGAACCCTAACTCCGATCGGAAGTTTGCTGCCGCCGGAAAAAGAAGAGAAAAAAGAAGAAGGAAAGGGCGGCTGCTGTCTTGGACGGCTGAGGAAGAAGAAGGAACTCTTGGGCAGCTGCTAGGGTCATCAAACATCCAAAAATCTCAGCCATATTGCTTAGTATACATCCTTAAACTTTGTTTATCTTTCAATAATCCTAACTTTGATTGATTTGGTCTTTTTAATTGAATTGTTTTGCAATTGTTTGATTGTTAGACTTGTTATTGATTAAGTTTGGATCTTGATTGAGTTTTATAATGTTTATGATGATGTTTATGGTGTTTTTATTAAGTGGTTGTGGCTGTCCAAAAGTGATGAGTAGATAAACTAGTTTGTTCTACTTAGGATAGATGATTGTTGAATGGTTTTAACTTGTTTAATGGATTGTTGATGTTCAAGACTTAAATTATTAATGTAAAGTTTAATTAAACCATGAATTAAATTGTGTGTGATGGCTGTGCTTTGTTTGTAATTACTTATAATCCTCTTGCATTCGTTAATTGAATCGGTTTTGGTTAATTGATTGCTTGTTAAGCTCTTTACTTGGTGTTTTGGGTTTATTTGCGGGGTGATCAACCGTAGGGATAAGTGGGTAATATATCATATAAAATCAGTTAGAATACACCTTCTTTGAGACCGAGAGGTGATAAGAAGTAACATTGTCTCGTTGCTTTTACTTGTTAGAATTAAGACCGCGCGAGAGCGGGTTTTGTCTTGTCAAGTTTGAGTGTTTACGTGCAATTAGTTGGTTTAATTTGGGTTGTGTTAAATTGTTCCTCTATTCTTCGTTGCGTAGTATTCGTCTCCATTAGGATAGTGTGTCGAGGAGACCGAGAGGAGAGTCGTCATTTGAACACGTTAATAATTGTTTGTCCGGTTTGTTCTTTAAAATCAATTAAAATAAGTTAGAGATTGTTAGAGAGACTGAGAGGTAATTTAACTTTCTTAAACGAGTTTTGGTTGTGTCATCTTTTATAACCGGTGTCTTGAATATTTTCAATCCGTTGTCCTGTTATTTCTATCAACATGATTCATTCCTAGGTAGACGTTTTTATTCATTGAATTTAAATCAAAGTTTTCTTAAAGTATTTTGTTAACAGTTTTCTTTTAATTAAGTTAAGTAGTTAAATAAAATCTTAAAAATCAAATAAATATTATTTTGGTAAGTCTTAATTAGAGTTTCGTAATTAAAAACGTTTTCACGTGTCTTTGCGTTCGACATCCGGACTTCCTTGATGCTATACTACTTATGATCGGTACACTTGCCGGTTTTGTGTGGTTTCTATAGGATTTTCGTTTTATAAATTTAAAGCTTAATTGTGATTCGTTCTTTATTTATATTATACATTTTCACACATCAAGTTTTTGGCGCCGTTGTCGGGGACACGGTTTGAAGTGTTTTAAGAACGACTCGAGTCAAGATTTTCCTTGTTTACTACTTGTCTTTCTTATTTGTTTTGTTTATTAGTTTAAAATAGTTTAGTTATTTAATACTTCTTTTATTTATTTTAAATAGTTGTATGCGACGTACTCGATCTCTAGGACCACCAGAAGTTGAAGGATTTCCCGAACCAGAGAGAGAACTTCTTGAGAGACGTCGTACAAAACCGTCTTCTAGTTCATCTACATCCGTTGGTAATACATTCTCTTCTCCTACTTTATCTAAACCCATCGTTAGGGATAGGATTATGGCCGACGCGAATCCACTACCGAGGAGGACAGTCGCAGACCGGGCCCGTCCGGTCGATGCTGGCGCGAGATCCAGCATTGCTCCACCTGTTATAGGAGTTCAAACAACCTGGCAGATTCCATCGAACGTTCTGAACACCATTTCCCATTCTGCTCAATTTCACGGGTTGCTCCACGAAAACCCGCATTCACATCTCACTCGCATCGCACGTATTTGCGACACGTTTCATCTTGCCAACGTATCCGAAGACGCCATCAAACTCCGCATCTTTCCGTTCTCACTCGTTGATCAGGCGAGTCTGTGGCTTGAGTCCCTCCGACAGGGATCCATTTCTACTTGGGCCGCCATGCAGACCCAGTTCCTGGAAAAATACGATCCTCCGTCTAAGGCCGCTCGTTTGCGTAACCAGATTCATTCTTTCCAGATGGATGATACTGAGAGTTTCTACGAGGCGTGGGAGAGATTCAAAAACCTACTTGCTTTATGTCCGAACCACGGCTTGCAGGACTGGGCGGTTGTTGAAAAGTTCTATAACGGAGTGACGTACGCGACTCAGAATATGCTTGACACTGCTGCAGGAGGCAACTTATTGACGACAAAGGATACCGATGAGTGCATTGCCTTATTTAACGGTTTAGCCATGAGTGGATACCAGCGACCACCTTCTAAGAGCACCAAAACCGTCGACGCTTTATCACGCGGTATGCATTCAGTCGACACGAACACCGCCCTCGCGGCACAGGTTGAGGCGTTAGCGAAGATTGTGAAGGACCTGCAGGTGAAGAGTAAATTGTGCGAAATCTGTAGAGGAGGGCATGATACCGTTCAGTGCCCTGTAGGTTTCCAGGAGGAGGCAGTCGACTATGTTAACAATCCAAACCGAAACCCTAATTCTTTTAATTCTTATAATTCGGGTTGGAGAGGTAACCAAAATCCTAACTGGAGGAACGGAAATCATTCCGGCTTCCAGCCGCGTCAGAGTCTATTCCAGGATTCTGGTGAAGGAGCGAGTGGTGGGGAGAAGAAGCCCACGCTGGAGGAGATGATGGCACAGCAGACTCAGATGCTGTCGCAGCTTATGACTCGAGAGGATTCCCGTCACAAGGAGACTCAAGAGAAATTTCGGGAACACGAGTCATTCATGAGAAATCAGGGTGCGTCAATTCAAAATCTTGAGAGGTAGATGGGAGAGATAGCGAATCGTCTGAACGAGAGGCCTCTAGGTACACTTCCGAATAACACTGAGCAGAATCCGAAGGCCTTCGCGAAGGCGGTGACGACGAGGAGCGGTGCAGGGGCACATAGTAAGCCAGTCAATCAAGGACCTGCGGTAGATGTAGAGGAGCAGGTAGACGAGGAGATTCAGATGGAGTCTCCACCGGCCAGGGTGCATCAGAGGCGAAGCCCAGGAAGTACAGCACAGGCCAAGGACCAGCCATTACCCAGCACACCACCGAGAGTCTACAAACCTAGACTCCCATTTCCCGGAAGAGTCCGCAGGGATAGAGACGAGGAGCAGAACACTAAATTTCTTGATCTCCTGAAGCAACTTCACCTTAACATTCCATTCCTTGAGGCACTAACTCAAATGCTGAAATATGCAAAGTTCCTTAAGGATATTCTTTCTAATAAGGAGAAGTTAGCTGAGGTCTCTTCCATCCCGCTGAGTGCTGGTTGCTCTGCGGTTTTGCAGAGAAAGTTACCGGAAAAGATGTCCGATCCTGGGAGTTTCACAATTCCCTGCATCTTGAGTGATAATACGGTCGTTCATGCGCTGGCGAATCTTGGTGCCAGTATTAATTTCATGCCGTATTCCGTGTATCGCAAGTTGGGACTAGGCGAACCGAGGCCTACCCGTATGAGTATCCAGCTTGCTGATCGTTCTGTAAAATACCCCCGAGGGGTGGTCGAGAACATGCTAGTTCGTGTCGACAAGTTCATCTTCCCGGTGGACTTTGTCATCCTGGACATGAACGATGATGATAGTGTCCCACTTATCTTAGGCCGACCATTCCTTGCCACTGCACAGGCGTTGATCGACGTCTGCGAGGGTAAGTTGATTTTGACAGTTGGGGATGAGAACGTCAACTTTGACGTTCGACACTCACTGAAACACCCCAAGTCTGCTGATGACTCTATGTACTTCATCGAATACAATCATGGAGCATGTTGGAGAGTTTTTCAGCAAGATCTGTGGAGGATCTGCCTCCGACACCCAGATTCTCGATAGGGAGATTCCTGAGATTGAGATGGTTGCCATGACCAATCAATCCTTAGATAACGACACCGAGTCGCATACCCCTGAATCTGGTGTGTCTGCTGAGATCGTACGAGACGATCCGATGGACCGACCTTCGATCGAGAGTCCTCCTTCTTCCTTAGAGCTTAGGGATCTGCCTGCCCATCTTGAGTACGCATTTTTAGATGAAGAAAAGAAGCTTCCAGTTATCATTGCATCTGCTTTGACGGAGGTCGAAAAGGAGAAGTTGTTGAGGGTGCTACGAGAGCACAAAGAGGCGATTGCATGGAAGATTATCGACATCAAGGGTATCAACCCTTCGTTTTGCACTCATAAAATCCTCATGGAGGATAATTTCAAAACTGTCGTCCAGCCACAACGGCGGCTTAATCCGAAAATGCAAGAGGTCGTAAAGAAGGAGATTGTCAAACTCCTTGATGCGGGGATCATTTTCCCCATTTCTGATAGTGCTTGGGTGAGTCCAGTCCAAGTGGTTCCTAAAAAGGGTGGCATGACTGTCGTCACCAACGAGCGGAACGAGCTTATTCCCACGAGGACTGTGACGGGTTGGCGAGTCTGCATTGACTATCGCCGATTGAATGATGCCACCAGGAAAGACCACTTTCCTCTCCCATTCATTGATCAGATGTTTGAGCGTTTAGCAGGTCAGCAATACTACTGCTTCTTGGATGGTTTCTCCGGATATTTCCAGATTCCCATAGCTCCCGATGACCAGGAGAAAACCACTTTCACTTGCCCTTACGGTATGTTTGCCTACAAACGTATGCCGTTCGGACTGTGTAACGCTCCGGCCACATTCCAGAGGTGTATGGTGGCCATTTTCCATGATATGATCGAGGACTCCATGGAGGTGTTCATGGACGATTTTTCCGTATTTGGGAGTTCCTTCGATCAATGTTTATCTAATCTTGAGAGGATGATGACCCGTTGCGTTGATACTAACCTAGTCCTTAACTGGGAGAAGTGTCATTTTATGGTTCGTGAGGGCATTGTTCTGGGACATCGGATCTCGAGTGCGGGGATAGAGGTTGACAAAGCGAAGGTCGAGACCATTTCTAATCTTCCCCCACCCACATCTGTGAGACCCGTTCGTAGCTTTCTAGGTCATGCCGGGTTCTACCGCCGGTTCATTAAAGATTTCTCAAAAATCGCGAGACCCATGACCAAACTTTTGGAGAAGGATGCTCCATTTGCTTTTTCTGAGCAGTGTATCGAGGCGTTTGATCTTCTAAAAGACAAACTAGTTAACGCCCCGATCATGGTTGCTCCCGACTGATCGTCACCATTCGAGTTGATGTGTGACGCAAGCGACTTCGCAGTCGGAGCGGTTCTTGGACAACGGAAGGATAAACATTTCCATCCGATCTATTATGCGAGCCGGACCTTAAATGGCGCACAGGAAAGCTACACCACCACCGAAAAGGAGCTTTTAGCCGTGGTGTTCGCTTTCGACAAATTTAGGTCCTATCTGGTTTTGTCCAAAACGATTGTTTATACGGATCATGCTGCTATTCGTTATCTCTTCAGCAAGCAGGATGCCAAACCTCGTCTTATCCGTTGGATCCTGTTGCTTTAAGAGTTTGATATTGAGATCCGTGATAAAAGGGGGCCGAGAATGTTGCGGCCAATCATCTTTCACGTCTAGAAGGTGTAACACCCCGACCGATGGCGGATTATACATCGGGGCGCCACATATTGTTTCATTACTCGTGACACTATTTGATGTCAATATTTATTAATACACATTTATCGCGCACGCGCAACGCAATCACAAGATAACATAAATTATAATTCAAAATATTCAAATAACATAAACTTGTCTTGTTACATTTTAAACTAGGTCCAAAATAAAAGCAAACATCCTATGTGTCCTCAAGCTCCGAATGCAGCTACTGCGAACCTGAACATGTGTTAAAATAAAACGTCAACACTTGCGTGTCGGTGAGAGATCAAGTTTAATAGATATAAATAGATAATAATAGATCTGCGCGCAACATGTGTAAATCTGGTGTTTAACAAGGGTGTAATCAGATTGTGATCAAGCCTAAATAGATCATAGCTCATAGTTCAATCCGTGCTCCCAATTGAGCACAAAAACAAGAAATCATCTGTGCACGTGTAAACAAAAGAAAACCGTAAACGATAGGTCTCCCGTGTTCATCCAATGGATCCATGAAAACTTCGGAATAGGCCGAACAAAGCGGTTAATGATTCACACATACAAATAAACAGCCAAGTAAAACGTCCATAACACATGGGGTTTTGCGCGACAAAAGTTCATAAACAAGTTTAAGACTCAAGTTTGTACGAACACATGAACATCCCAAAACATTAAAAATAAAAAGGGATTAGGTACGAGATTACTCACCTGAAAAAGGTATGTTGAAAGATAATGCAAGAAACAAGCACAAGTTAACCTATAAATAAAAGTTTATTGGTTTAACGATTGGTTTTATGTCTTAAGTATCGATTGCTGTTAGTTAAACAAATTAAAATAAAATATATATATTTATATTATAAATTTACCGAGATTCCGGGCAGAACAGAAGAGAAGACGGAGGCAAAGAGAGGAGGCGGCTGAGGAACAACGGCAGAGAGCAAGGAGAAGGAAATTAAGTGTTTATGTGTGTAGTGTTTAAGTATAAAGAAAGTAGTATTATATATAGGAAAACCCTAGGGAACACAATCCCTAGAAAAGGGGAAAAGATCTTCTACAGAATCAAGCAAAAGATATCAAAAAGCAAAAGATCAGAAAAGTAAAAGATATCAAAAAGATATGGTAGCTGCAGGGGACAAGGGAAAAAGGCTGACAGGAACAGAATAAAGCAAAGGAGGTGTCAGGTAAAGGTTCTGGAAAAGCAGATCTCAAAAGATAATGTCAGTCACTTTTTCTGCCAACCAATAGGGTTGGTGCGCATGCTGCGCCGAAAGTGGCTTTTCAGACATAAGGCAGGTTAGGTCAACAGCACAGAAGATAAGATATCACAAAAGCAAATAGGCTGGATAAAACAGAAGAAAAGATACAAGTGTAGCGCGAGAAGGCTGCGCGCGCGAGAAAGCTGAACGCGCGAGGGCGAAGGCAGACAGAATAATTCCTAGCGCGCCGCGGGAAGAACTACAATCCTCAGCGCGCCGCGGGAAGAATTACAATTCTTAGCGCGCCGCGGGAAGAACTACAATTCTTAGCGCGTCGCGGGAAGAACTACCGTTCTTAGCGCGCTGCGAGAAGAACTACGATTCTTGGCGCGCTGCGAGAACAGTTCGCCTCGCGTATCGCAGGAACAACTGGTCTTCACGCAGGCTTCCTTGCAAAGAGTCTGGCGCGTGGAGCTGCGCAGACATCCTTAGGCGGGAAGAACCAAAGGACAAGCAAAGAGTTAAGAGAAAAAGGGGTTCAAGGCGCAAGGGTTAAGCAAAGGGGCGGGACGGCGACAAGAGAGAAAAAGAGGCGAGATGGCGACAAGAGAGAGAAAGAGGCGGGACGGCGACAAGAAAGAGAAAGAGGTGGGACGGCGACAAGAAAGAGAAAGAGGCGGGACGGCGACAAGAAAGAGAAAGAGGCGGGACGGCGGTAAGAGGATTATTATTATTAGTAAGTAATATAAAATATATATATATAATTTATTTAAATGTTAAATTTTACAAAGATTAATAATCAAATTTAAATCATAAAAAGAAGAATCGGATTCGAAAACGGGTACCTGGGTCGGGTCGGATTGGGCAGGTGTCACAGTCTCCCCTACTTTAAGAAATTTCGTCCCGAAATTTATCTCGAAGTAGGTTGCGCAGAGAAAAGGTGCGGGTACTTGATCTTCATCCGATCTTCCCTTTCCCAAGTGAACTCGGCTCCGCGCTTGGACTGCCAACGAACTTTAACGATAGGGATGCGACTGCGCTTGGTTTGCTTTACCTCACGATCTATAATCTCAACAGGCTTCTCAACGAAATGCATAGACTCATCAACTTGAACTTCATCAAGTGGTATGTGAAGGTTTTCGTCAGCTAAACATTTCTTGAGGTTGGATACATGGAAAGTTGGATGCACATTGATGAGCGCGGGCGGCAGGTCAAGTTTGTAGGCAACTTTTTCTACGCGCGCGAGAATCTTGAACGGACCAACATAACGAGGCGCAAGCTTACCTTTCTTCCCAAAGCGGACAACACCCTTCCAGGGCGACACTTTGAGGAGAACAAGATCACCAACTTGAAATTCGAGAGGCTTCCGTCTGCGATCTGCGTAACTCTTCTGTCGGCTTCTGGCAGTCAGCAGATGATCACGGATCTTGGCGATTTTATCGGTTGTCTCTTGAACTAGTTCGGGTCCTGTGATTTGAACTTCACCCACTTCGTTCCAACAAATCGGTGAGCGGCACTTTCGACCGTAAAGTGCTTCAAATGGGGCCATACCGATACTGGAATGATAGCTGTTATTATAAGAGAACTCGATCAGAGTTAGGTGCGAATCCCAATTACCTCCAAAATCGAGAACACAAGATCGAAGCATATCCTCAAGGGTTTGGATGGTTCGCTCAGACTGTCCATCAGTCTGAGGATGATATGCAGTACTCATGTCCAAACGAGTTCCTAACGCAGATTGGAGAGATTTCCAAAAGCGAGATATAAAACGGCCATCGCGATCGGATATGATGCTCAAAGGAGTACCATGACGGCAGACAATTTCCTTGACATAAAGATGCGCAAGTTGTTCGAAATGGTAGGTTTCACGAAAGGGCAGAAAGTGGGCAGACTTGGTCAATCGATCCACTATTACCCAAATGCTATCATGTTTGCTTGCGGTCAAGGGTAACTTGGTGATAAAGTCCATTGCTATACTTTCCCATTTCCACGTAGGAATTTCAGGTTGTTCGAGCAAACCAGATGGGCGTTGATGTTCAGCTTTTACCTTAGAACAAGTTAGGCATTTAGCTACGAACACAGCAATATCCTTTTTCATACCAGGCCACCAATAAGAAAGACGCAAATCTTTGTACATTTTGTCAGCACCAGGATGAACAGAATACCGAGATTTGTGCGCTTCACTCAGTATGACAGAGCGAAGATTCTCATCGATGGGGATCCAGATGCGATTGAGATAGCAGAGAATTCCACTCAGATTAGGGACAAAATGCGCTTCCGCGCCACACGCTAACTCGGCGCGAAGGTTGCCATTGCTGATCGATGCGCGCTGCGCGTCGCGAATGCGCGATTCCAGATCGTTTTGGATCGGCGCTAAGCGAAGCTGCAGGCGCGGCAAGATACAGTTAAGTTGGCTGGGTTTACGGCTGAGCGCATCGGCTACCACATTAGCCTTTCCAGGGTGATACCGGATCTCACAATCGTAATCGCTGATGAGTTCGCTCCATCGGCGTTGTCTCATGTTAAGTTCCTTTTGATCAAAAATGTGCTGAAGGCTTTTATGGTCGGTGTAGATGATGCACTTAGTCCCATAGAGGTAGTGTCTCCAGATTTTCAAGGCAAATACAACTGCACCAAGTTCGAGGTCGTGAGTCGTATAATTCTTTTCGTGAATTTTAAGTTGCCTTGACGCGTAAGCGATAACCTTGCCTCGTTGCATAAGTACACAACCGAGACCTTGGTTGGAGGCATCACAATACACGACAAAATCATCAGTACCCTCAGGTAAAGCTAGAACAGGAGCTTCGCACAACAATCGCTTGAGCTTCAGAAAGGCTTCTTCTTGCTTCGAGCCCCAAATATACGGTTTGCCTTTGTGCGTTAAAGCTGTTAAAGGCAAAGCGATCTTTGAGAAGTTCGAAATAAATCGCCGGTAGTAACCAGCTAAGCCCAAAAAGGAACGGATTTCGGTAGGAGTGGATGGCGTAATCCAGTTCTTGATTGCTTCAATCTTGGATGGGTCGACATGAATGCCCATCTTGTTTACAACATGACCAAGAAACTGTACTTCATCCGACCAAAACTCACACTTGGAGAGTTTGGCAAAGAGTTGCTCGGTTCGGAGCTTTTGCAACACCAACCGAAGTTGTTGCTCATGCTCGGTCTTGGTTTTAGAATACACCAGAACATCATCGATAAACACGATCACGAATTTATCCAAGAAAGGCCTACACACCCGGTTCATTAGATCCATGAAAACAGCGGGTGCGTTGGTTAAACCGAAGGGCATGACCAAGAATTCAAAATGTCCATAACGGGTTCGAAAGGCAGTCTTGGGAATATCCTCTTCGCGGATACGCAACTGGTGATAGCCCGAACGGAGATCGATTTTGGAGAAACAAGAGGCACCTTGAAGTTGGTCAAAGAGGTCGTCAATACGCGGTAAGGGATACCGGTTCTTAATGGTGAGCTTGTTCAGCTCGCGGTAATCGATACACATGCGGAACGATCCGTCTTTCTTTTTAACGAACAACACCGGAGCACCCCATGGCGAAGAGCTAGGGCGAATGAATCCTTTAGCGGTCAACTCTTGAAGTTGGCTTGCTAATTCTTGCATTTCAGCGGGTGCAAGTCGATAAGGAGATTTGGCTACGGGGGAAACACCAGGGACAAGATCAACACGAAACTCGACTTCCCGAGCGGGAGGTAAACCAGAAAGATCATCGGGAAAGACATCAGGAAAGTCACGCACGATGGGGATTTCGCAAAGTTTCTTCTTTCCTTCATCGGGTTTGACCACATGGGCTAAGAATGCAACACATTTCTTCCGCAAAAGTCTCCGGGCTTCAGAGCACGACATAAGTTTAAGACCGTTAGACGGTTTCTCGCCGTAGATATGCAGATTTCCACTATTTTACCAAGGAATGCGAATCAACTTCTTGGCGCAGATAACTTCGGCGCGATTTTGCGAGAGCCAGTCCATACCAATAATAACATCAAAGCTTCCAAGCGGCATGGGAATGAGGTCGATTAGAAAATCGTGTTCGTTAAGGTTAAGCGTGCAATCTTTGATCACGGAGTTTATTAAAATAGTTTCACCATTAGCCAATTCAACTGAAAAGTTTTCGTTTAAGTTTACTCGCGGTCGCGCGAGTTTCTGCTCAAATGCGCGAGAAATAAAACTTCTATCGGCGCCAGTATCAAAAAGTACAGATGCATATTGTCCGTTAAGTAAAAATGTACCATTAACCACGTCATTATTCGCTTGCGCTTGGTGCGCGGTTATATTAAAAGCTCGGCCACGCGTCACTTGGTTCGAAATTTGGTTAACTGGGTTCGCTTGCGTAATCTGAACTTGTAGTCTCGGGCACGCGTTCCGGAAATGACTGGGATCACCGCAGTTATAGCACGACCTGGGTCGTGGATTAGGGTATGTTGGTTGTGGGTTCTGCAGGTAGGCTGGTGGTGTTTGCGCGATTGGGTTGGCGGAAGGGACTCTACAGTACTCAGCAGAGTGGCCAACGCGGCCACATCGGTTACATTGTCGACACGGGACTTGAGGTGGGTGGTGAAGTCTACAGGTTGGGCAAAAGGGTTGGTTTCCTGTGTAAGGTTTCTTAGTTGACGGGGCAGGGAGTGCGGGATTGGTTAAGGCATAGTTTTGGACTACAGGAGGTGTTGGGTAAGTTGACAGTGGGTTAGGAGCGTGTACTAGGGGTTGGTAGGCGGGTTGCTGGACAATGGGTGGGTTGGTAAGCGCATAGGCTTTGCGCCTGCGCTTGAGGTTATTACGGTTTGAAGGTTCTGGCTTGGTTTCTGTTGGTTCTGGGACAGTCTTGGCGGGTTTGGTCTTCTCAGTTCCCCGCAGGAACAGGGTTCCTGCCCTGACATGGTTGTCGCTGAGCACAGCGGCCAACTCGATGGCGTCAGAGAGGGTTGCTGGGTTCCTGGCCCATACAGAATCTTGAATTTCCATGGGGAGACCCCCAAGGAACTTCTCGATGGCTCGGCGGGAAGGGGTAACTAGGTGTGGGACAAGCAAACTAAGTTCGTGGAAGCGCGTCGCGTACTCGCGCGCTTCGCCACTGTACTGTTTCAGGTTCCAAAATTCCTCCTCAAGGCGCTTTATTTCGTTGGGAGGGCAGAACTCTCTAGTCAACAGTTCCTTGAATTCCTCCCATAGCATGCTAGAAGCAGCCTCTGCGCCACGCGCGTGAGCTACTCCGTTCCACCAAGTAAGCGCCCTTGATTCTAGGACACTTGAGGCGTATAAGGTTCGTCGGTCTGGAGGGCATTGGGTATGGAGGAAAGTGTTTTCAATTTTCTCGAGCCACTGGAGCATTACGGTGGCTCCTTCAAGTCCGGTGAATTTCGGAGGGTTACCCGCATTGAAGGATTTAATATTGTATCCGGAGGGGTTGGGATTATTTTGGTTCAAGGCTTGGGCTATTGCGGCGACCATTTCCTGGGAACGTTGCTGCCTACGTCTGCGCGCTGCTTCTCTCCTCTGAAATCGGCGAGATAGCGGAGGCATTCTATAAAAGTTTTAATTTTTGTTAATATCTTGGTATGGGTAATCGTTTTAGCGCAAGGTATATCGTTGTAAAGCTTGTTTCGCGAAGTTAGATACTATCAAATGTTGAAGTAAAAATAAAATGAATTTTAAATGCAGACTTAGTACAGGTAACAAATTCGAATTGAAAATCGACAATTCATGCATCACCATGACTTTCCGAATTCTCAATTTAAAATACGCGGCTAAACGAGTATTGAAGATTGACAATTCATGTATCACCATGACTTTTCGAATCTTCAATATAAATTATACAAGTAAACGAACATTGGAGATCGACAATTCATGTATCACCATGACTTTTCAACCTTCAATGTAAAAACATAAAGTAACGGGAATCGAAAGTCAACTATTCATGTATCACCATGACTTTTTGGATTTTCAATCCCCCACAAACGAATATGTAAATAAACAAATCGGAATTAACAATAAAATTCGAAAGATCGCGGAAAACATAAAATCATACGCTGCGTATGCGCAAGCATATTTATAAATAACGAGTAATTAACAATAAGCGCGCGAACATGAGATTTTTCTCATGCGCGAGAAGGGACTCTTAGGTATTCTAGGTCGTTATGTCTAACCACCTATCCTAAAGTCACAGAGCTCTGATACCAATCTGTAACACCCCGACCGATGGCGGATTATACATCGGGGCGCCACATATTGTTTCATTACTCGTGACACTATTTGATGTCAATATTTATTAATACACATTTATCGCGCACGCGCAACGCAATCACAAGATAACATAAATTATAATTCAAAATATTCAAATAACATAAACTTGTCTTGTTACATTTTAAACTAGGTCCAAAATAAAAGCAAACATCCTATGTGTCCTCAAGCTCCGAATGCAGCTACTGCGAACCTGAACATGTGTTAAAATAAAACGTCAACACTTGCGTGTCGGTGAGAGATCAAGTTTAATAGATATAAATAGATAATAATAGATCTGCGCGCAACATGTGTAAATCTGGTGTTTAACAAGGGTGTAATCAGATTGTGATCAAGCCTAAATAGATCATAGCTCATAGTTCAATCCGTGCTCCCAATTGAGCACAAAAACAAGAAATCATCTGTGCACGTGTAAACAAAAGAAAACCGTAAACGATAGGTCTCCCGTGTTCATCCAATGGATCCATGAAAACTTCGGAATAGGCGACCAAAGCGGTTAATGATTCACACATACAAATAAACAGCCAAGTAAAACGTCCATAACACATGGGGTTTTGCGCGACAAAAGTTCATAAACAAGTTTAAGACTCAAGTTTGTACGAACACATGAACATCCCAAAACATTAAAAATAAAAAGGGATTAGGTACGAGATTACTCACCTGAAAAAGGTATGTTGAAAGATAATGCAAGAAACAAGCACAAGTTAACCTATAAATAAAAGTTTATTGGTTTAACGATTGGTTTTATGTCTTAAGTATCGATTGCTGTTAGTTAAACAAATTAAAATAAAATATATATATTTATATTATAAATTTACCGAGATTCCGGGCAGAACAGAAGAGAAGACGGAGGCAAAGAGAGGAGGCGGCTGAGGAACAACGGCAGAGAGCAAGGAGAAGGAAATTAAGTGTTTATGTGTGTAGTGTTTAAGTATAAAGAAAGTAGTATTCTATATAGGAAAACCCTAGGGAACACAATCCCTAGAAAAGGGGAAAAGATCTTCTACAGAATCAAGCAAAAGATATCAAAAAGCAAAAGATCAGAAAAGTAAAATATATCAAAAAGATATGGTAGCTGCAGGGGACAAGGGAAAAAGGCTGACAGGAACAGAATAAAGCAAAGGAGGTGTCAGGTAAAGGTTCTGGAAAAGCAGATCTCAAAAGATAATGTCAGTCACTTTTTCTGCCAACCAATAGGGTTGGTGCGCATGCTGCGCCGAAAGTGGCTTTTCAGACATAAGGCAGGTTAGGTCAACAGCACAGAAGATAAGATATCACAAAAGCAAATAGGCTGGATAAAACAGAAGAAAAGATACAAGTGTAGCGCGAGAAGGCTGCGCGCGCGAGAAAGCTGAACGCGCGAGGGCGAAGGCAGACAGAATAATTCCTAGTGCGCCGCGGGAAGAACTACAATCCTCAGCGCGCCGCGGGAAGAATTACAATTCTTAGCGCGCCGCGGGAAGAACTACAATTCTTAGCGCGTCGCGGGAAGAACTACCGTTCTTAGCGCGCTGTGAGAAGAACTACGATTCTTGGCGCGCTGCGAGAACAGTTCGCCTCGCGTATCGCAGGAACAACTGGTCTTCACGCAGGCTTCCTTGCAAAGAGTCTGGCGCGTGGAGCTGCGCAGACATCCTTAGGCGGGAAGAACCAAAGGACAAGCAAAGAGTTAAGAGAAAAAGGGGTTCAAGGCGCAAGGGTTAAGCAAAGGGGCGGGACGGCGACAAGAGAGAAAAAGAGGCGAGATGGCGACAAGAGAGAGAAAGAGGCGGGACGGCGACAAGAAAGAGAAAGAGGCGGGACGGCGACAAGAAAGAGAAAGAGGCGGGACGGCGACAAGAAAGAGAAAGAGGCGGGACGGCGGGAAGAGGATTATTATTATTAGTAAGTAATATAAAATATATATATATATAATTTATTTAAATGTTAAATTTTACAAAGATTAATAATCAAATTTAAATCATAAAAAGAAGAATCGGATTCGAAAACGGGTACCTGGGTCGGGTCGGATTGGGCAGGTGTCACAGAAGGTGCTGAGTTAGGAGATTCGGGGGGCAGGATCAACGACCGTTTTCCGACGGAAAGTCTCATGTTCGTTAAGGCACAGGAGGAGGGTTTTCCATGGTTCGCTGACTTCGCAAATTATCTTGCTGATGAATATCTCCCGAAGATGTCTTACCAGCAAAAGAAGAAATTCTTTGCTGATGTTAAGTTCTACCTATGGGACGACCCGTATCTTTTCCGTGTTGGTGCTGATCAGTTAATTAGGAGATGTGTAGATGTCAAGGAAGGATGGCAAATTTTGAGCCATTGTCATGTGGGACCGACAGGAGGTCACCATGGTGCGAGTTCGACAGCGAAGAAGGTATTTGATTCAGGATTCTATTGGCCTTCTATTTTCAAAGATGCACATGAGTTTGTTAAAAATTGTGACCGATGTCAACGTGTCGGTAATATCTCATCCCGGAATGAAATGCCCCAAAATGCGATTCAGGTATGCGAGGTTTTTGACATTTGGGGTATCGATTTTATGGGCCCGTTCCCGTCGTCTAGAGGGAACAAGTACATTCTTGTGGCTGTTGATTACGTTTCCAAGTGGGTCGAGGCCAAAGCATTGCCCACTAACGACGCCCGAGTTGTAGTGAGATTTTTAAAAGGTTTGTTTTCTCGTTTTGGAGTCCCGAAGGCCTTGATCAGTGATCGAGGTACTCATTTCTGCAATGCGCAGATGGAGAAGGCGTTGCAGCGCTATGGGGTCACCCACCGGCTTGCGACCGTCTACCACCCACAGACCAGTGGGCAAGTGGAAGTGAGTAATCGTGGAATAAAACGTATTCTTGAGAAAACAGTTGGTTCGAATCGTCGGGATTGGTCCGACAAATTAGATGACGCTCTATGGGCCTTCCGTACAGCTTACAAAACTCCGACTGGTTCCACACCATTTCGGATGATCTATGGGAAGGCCTGTCATCTTCCCGTTGAGTTAGAGCATCGTGCTTCATGGGCCCTTCAGAGGGTTAATCTTGATTTATCTGTCGCTAAGAGTACACGCTTCCATCAGTTGCACGAGTTGGAGGAGCTCCGGGATCACGCGTATGCGCAGTTATTTAGGTATAAGGAGCGGACGAAGGAACTGCATGATAGAAAAGCTGAAGGGTAATAAGCAGTTCAAGTGTGGGGATAAGGTCTTATTGTATAATTCCCGGTTGAGGTTATTCCCGGGAAAGTTGAAATCCCGATGGTCGGGACCGTTCACGGTTACTGAGGTTTTCCCGTATGGCACGATTGAGATACAAGATCGAAGCGGGAAGTTTAAGGTGAACGGCCATAGACTGAAGCACTACATTAGAGAGCCGAATACTGATCAGACAGTCGAGGTGTTCTACCTTGACTAATTCACCGAGGATTAGTCGTGATGGGTGCATCACTCGGGAGACAGCCCGAGTTGTAGAGTTTGTATTATGATTCCCTTTACTTTTTGTTTTTATTTGTTTTATTTCTATTTATAAAAAAATAAAAATACAAAAAAAAAATAAATATTAAAAAAAAAATCAAAAAAATTAAAAAACACAAAAATATGTTTACTTCTTATGTTTTTGTTCTCTGTTTTGTATGTCGCTACATGCGAGCGAGTATGAGTTGTTAAGGGTATTATTATGCGCATGGTAGCTCTGATGGCGTTTTGGAACTGGTTCACCCGAAGTTGCGGCCGCGAATGAAATGCTACGGTCGTTCGAGTCATAAACAGCTAATGAAGAATTTGCATCTAAACCAGGGGAGTAACCCGTTCTCTATTTTAATTTCTGTTCTTTAAAGTTTTAATTTTATGCTTTACATTTATTTTATATTTTATTTCTTTTCCTTATTCTCATCGAGGACGATTTCGTTCTAAGTGTGGGGATGGGAATTTATTTTACTTAGTTGTAGAAAAAAAAAATTAAACAAGAAAAAAAAAAAAAAATTTTCACTCATTTTTCGTTTTCGTACGTTATTCAAGTTTGTTTATGTTGAAAAAAAAATAAAAAAAAAATAAAAAAAATAAAAATTTAAAAAAAAATGTCCCTTGATTTTAGTTTTTTTTTTTTGCGTTAAAGTTGGAGATGATGATTTTATTCGGAAATTGGTTTTTCAAACTACTAATAATATGAGATAAATTAAAGAAAACGCATTTAACTTGGGATGTGTCAGTAGGCTCAGCCTTGAAAATGAAAGGGCAAATTTGATAAAACGGTTAAACGGAAATCTTTTGTGGGTAAAGCGTTTTGTCCGTGGAAAATAAGCAATGAAAGGTCGGGCCATACTCAAGCCTCAAATTTTGGTATGAAAAATGGAAATATCATGAATTTAAAAAATTTTTGAATACGTTATCATATGATTCTTTGTGACACCCGGTAAATTCCCAATCCCTTAAACCAAGTAATCAACCTAAATATTAGGTAATTATGTTTTGTGCGCCATGTTAGTCAGCGCGTGCATTTGTTATGTGCGCCCTGCGCGAGCGCGCCATGTTAGTCAGCGCGTGCATTTGTTATGTGCAACCTGCGCAAGCGCACCATGTTAAGAACCAGCGTGGGCATATGTTATATGCGCCATGCGCGAATGTTTTGGCTTTATGTTTTCATGTACCTCAACGTTATGTTGTCTAATGGGTTGACCATCCCGCATGATGCTAAGGCGGGTGCATCCTAAATCGTTTATGCGCGTGCGGAAGGGAACTAACCTCCCCGCATGGCGGGAACATTGAGAGCTAGTTTGTCTGAAGCTCCAAGATGGAATTGACTTCAACATGACTGATCACTATGTTGAAATACCAAGACCACCTGGAGAATCTACAAATGAAACTCAATGTCCCTAACTGCGAGAAGGTTACGCACCTACCCGCAGCAAAGAAATGTCCTTCACGCAGAAAGCTATGCGCACAAAGTGATACGCACAGAACACTTAGTCTATTCTCCAGACGTAAGGAGATTACTCCCGCCCAAAAGGAAACAGTAGCGTGTTTCAGAGATTTTCCACTTTTTACTGTACACTGACAAAAGTACCTGAAAAAGCACACTGTAACATGAAAAGTCAACTGTCAACCACCCTATTCTCACCAACCCCAGACCTGCATGTCCTGACCAAATCAAATCAAAAATCTTTTATCCACTACTCCACTTTTAAATAAATAATAATAATTTCCATACTTTGTCATCATTACACCTAGATATGAAAAGATTACAATCCCCTAAAGCAAGGGATTGTGTTCCCTTGAGTTTGGCTATAAATATGCAACCTAAATTATCACCCGAACACACTTCAAACTTCTCTCTTAAGAACTGCAAACTTGCACTAATCATCTCCCAAGCATCCGATCCTGTTACTAGGTAAGCCGAGAATATAACCTTGAGATTTACCTTCCAACCCTTATATTCTCCTATTTCTTGATCTTAATATATATACTTCTTGTTATTTAATCGTATTCTAGACCTTCGATTCCGAGGCCAACACCAAGAAAACCCGAATCTCGATTAATCCCTTAACAAGAACCACAGGTGAGTCTCACAGCCCCTATTTTCATTGTTTTCACTATTTTTAAACTGTTTTCGGGGCGAGGGACACGTACTTAAATAATGTTTTATCATGGTATACTTACAAGCTATGCAAGCGATTATGTGTTTAAAGTTATGTTTCATGATGAGCAATGCGAACGGTTATCTATGATTTTTCGATGTTAGTGCACCAGATTCGAGTAAGTGATCACTTTACCATTGGAACTCTAAGGGTAGGGACTGCTGGTTTGATCCGCCCACTCGTAGGGGTCGCACCTCTTACACAGACGAGTGCCTAGTATGGTCATGGGGCAGTACTATGGGTTTGAGCCCGCTCGTAGAGGTCGCTCCTCTTACGCAGACGAGCGCCTTGTTTTCCGGCACAACGTCCGCAGCGTAACCCGCGGGACGGTATTACAGTATTATTCGCTCGTAGTGGCAGCGCCACTTACACAGACGAGCACGGCTTTTCAGAAATGTCCACGCGCAACCCGCGGGACGGTATTACTTATTTCGCTCGTAGTGGCAGCGCCACTTACACAGACGAGCACAGCTCCCAGAAATGTTCGCGCGTAACCCGCGGAACGATTTTATCAGAATATGTTGATAGAACTATGTTTTACCAAGCATGTGTTATAATGATGCTATCAGAATTATGTTTCAGAATGATTTTTATCACGATTATGATGCAATACGAATTATCAAGTTACTAAAACTTGTGAACTCACTCAGTTTATACTGATTCAAATGTTTTACGTGTCTTTCAGGAGATAACTAGGTAGCGCATGGAGTCACACTTAGAGCACCTCACGCTGAACATCTAAAACTAGCTTTTTGGAAGATTTTAGTTCTATCCCTTTGATGCGCATGGTTGTTCCCGCCGCGCAAGGGGATATGACAACAGTTTTATACTTGGATGATTTCTGTAATTTTTTTTTAAACAATGTAATGTATTTGTATTAAACATTTCATGCGCAATGAAAATCTTTGAATGTTTGCAATGGCCCGTGCTTAATTATCAATCCCCACTCGCGCGCGCCCGGCTGTTTCCGCCGCTCAGGGCCGGGTTTGACAGATTGGTATCAGAGCACTGGTTATAGCGAACTAGGAAAAGAAGTTTTAACCTAGACTATAACCGTTGGGGAATCGCATGAAATATTTTTCAAAGAAAATATTTTCAAAAGAAACTATACACACACTTAGGAACACGGGTCACACAGTGTCTAGTGAATAAAGATAAAAAAAACATTATGTGCTCAGAGTACATGCGCTAAGTTTGATATATTTTCATTCTCTTTTAAAGCAAGAATGCCTCCAACTAAAGCCAAAGGAATTACCATGACACCCGAGGAACTCGCGGAAATAATCGCGCAAGCAATCGCAACACATGAGGCCAGCAAGGCCGAATCAAGTCAGGGTCGTCAGAATGAGACCCCAGAACCCGAATCAGGAGCCTTGGACAAAGGATGCTCCTACAAGACATTCATGGCCTGTAAGCCTTGGCCATTCAAGGGTACCGAAGGGGCCATTGGGCTCTACAACTGGATTGACAAGATGGAGACAGTTCTCTCCATTAGCGGATGTAGTGAGAACCAGAAGGTCCTTTACGCGACCTGCATGTTCCAAGAAGCAGCTTCATCTTGGTGGAAGCTTCAAGTGAAGACCTTGGGGCGAGAAGTTGCTCTTCACAAAACCTGGGAGGAGCTGAAGGAGATGATGATGAGAAAGTTCTGCTCTCGCGCAGAAATCCAGAGTCTGCAGCAGGAATTCTGGAACCACACCATGGTAGGAACGGATATCGACGCCTACAACAACCGGTTCAACGAGCTTTGCCAGCTGGTGCCAGACATGGCAAACACGGAGGAAAAGAAGATCGAGAGGTATATTTTTGGGTTACCTCCTGTTGTTAGGGTTCCGCTCAACGCCGCAGCGCCTCCAACTTTTGATGAGGCGGTAGCGCGGGCCATCACCCTTACAAGGGATACGGTCCGTGCGGGTATGTTGACTACGCGCGGAAACGAGCAGCGAACCTCTGACTCCAAGAGGAAATGGAACTCTCACCACCGAGGGTCCGACTCCAAGCAGCCACCGTTCAAGAAGCAGGAAAGCGCAAGGGTTTACGCGATCCAAGCCGCGGAGCCATCAAGGAAAGGATACAGTGGCCCTTACCCATGGTGCAACAAATGCAAGTTTCACCACGAGGGTGAATGCGCGAGCGTCACGTGCGCCAAATGTAACAGGCCAGGGCACAAGACGGTGAATTGCCGTGCTAAAGAAGCTGGAGCCAATGACAACTGCTACGCATGCGGAAAGCCAGGGCATTTCAGTCGGGATTGCCCGCAAAGGGGAAACCAAGCTCGCGGGAGAGCTTTTGTGATCGGCGCAGGCGAAGCTAAAGAAGAGCCGAATGTGGTAACCGGTACGTTTTTGCTTAACGGCCATTTTGCATCTGTCTTATTTGATACTGGCGCTGACCTAAGTTTTATATCCGCTGAGTTTAAAGACTCCTTAGGCCTAGCAACCAGTAGGCTAG